>NC_141140.1:56511587-56811587 GCF_053477565.2 Lygodium microphyllum
TTCATATTTGCAATAAACTCCATAGAATTTTAATCAATAATTAAAATAAATGTTGATATCTTTAGTGAGGAAAAAACTTTAAAAACCAAGCTTTGAAGCTTTGGCTATGGCTAGCATTAAAAAACATAGTTAGGGTTTTGCTTGGTATGAGAAATAGAGAAGAAAATTTTGGGATCCCTCTTGGGTGAGGATAGCCCACTTCAAAGGCTAACAAAGCCCCATGGTGGCACACATGATTGCGCCCCCTACAAATCGTAAACAATTGACCAAACTCCACACTATCTAGATTTGTGCCATTTTTGGAGAACATCCAATGCCACCCTTCTGCATGTCCAATGTCAAAGTTTAAGGTGATGTGCTGAAGCACCCTGAGCTGAAAAACATCTATCTAAAAGAAAGCTAGGAAATATATACTCTCTTTTATTCTCCCTAAGTCCTCCAATAGAGGTGGCTATGGCAGGTAGCTATGGAGGTTAAGATGTATGATGGAGAAATGACACAGTCATGTGCACTTAGTGTGCGATGGAGTTGAAGGAAGCTTATTGGATCAAAGACAGTGGCTATGATGCCATGCTAAAATATTAGATTAGCAACATGAAAAAGTGTGCACAAGAAGAGGGAGAAGAGAGCTCAAAGTACAAGAACAAAATCTTGCTTGGTAAGTTGATCACAAGTACAACTGGGGTACTCTCTCATGCACAATGAGAGTGACCCTTAGGGCTATTTAAATAGCCTTCGGATGGCAAGGGTTAGGGTTTCCCCTACCCTCTAGTCGATTCACACTCATCTACCCTTATCCACCCTTGGATATAGTGGGTTCACATGCCTATCTCTCAAGATATGGAAGTTATTGTATCCTTGGTCATATTCCATTTCAGACAAGGAGAGCAAAGAAAGAGTGAAGTGCTCAATTTGCACCTCATTGGATATGCCTAACCCTTTTGGAGGGAAAGGTAGTGCAACCATCCAAAAGCAAGCTTTGGATATTTACAATGCATTCGAATCACTTAAGTTAGTGGTTTACAATAAGAAATTCATGGCTAGTAGCAAATATGTTTAACACATTGAAAAACATATGGAGCTTATGATTGACAATGGAAAATGTATAATTATTAGTGTTATTCAAATCATCTATAGGGTTGCTTTAAAGAATTTCCCTATAGAAGAATTCATAGATGAATGCAACTTACATGAAAACAACAAATATGTTCTTTTTTGTTATTTATCTTACATAAACCTAACTTTGGGAAGATATTTTCTCTTACCCATTCATATTATATATTGGGAGAAATTAAAGTAAGAGATCTAACGTAGTCTATTCTTTTCTATCCTTTCGATGAAACCACCAATTGGAGGTTCCAAAAGTGCCTCATTCTTTACATTATATACTTAAAAGATAGTGATGTAGGCTCTCATGTGGCCTTCTTTATAATATATGCTTAAAAGATAGCAATGCAAGCTCTCATGCAACCTTCTTAGTGAAGTCTTTAAAGGTGAGTATCACCTTTAACTCCATTGTTGAACACCACAAACCAAAGACCAAGGTACTAAAGTTTTTCCTTGAGACTCTTTATCTACAAGCCAAAGCCTTCAATGTATCACACAAGATGGCTTGCCTCTTGTTTCTTCCCAACACCCCCACCATTGCATGGGATGGAACACCTCCACATCAAAAGCACATGCTTGGTCCAATGCCAAAATGACACCAAACCCTTGGGGTGATGTGCAGCCAGCATTTCACCCTTTCTGTTCCCCCCTCCTTCCATTGTAGCCCTTGCTTGCTCCCTTTGCATAAGTGAGGCAATACTCCCCTCCCCTTCATCCCTAGAAACTTCTGCAAGGGCTATCATAGATGGATATGTGAATGTAGTATAGGAGGAGGTAGCCTACACTTTTGCACAAAATCCCCAACCAATCACCACAAAAGGAATGCCTTCCATCAAGGGGATTACCAATGCCTCTGCCTACACCATATCAAAAGCAAGCCCCTCCATTTCTAACCATAGCAAGCTAGACTTAAATTCCTCAATTTCTTTGCTCAAGCAGTCTTCCCATGCCCAAAAGTGCCCGAGAGAGAGGAGGAAGCATAGGCCGCCAGCCACTCCATTGATATTAGCCTCTGCCTACACCATATCAAAAGCAAGCCCCTCCATTTCTAACCATAGCAAGCTAGACTTAAAGTCCTCAATTGCTTTGCTCAAGCAGTCTTCCCATGCCCAAAAGTGCCCGAGAGAGAGGAGGAAGCATAGGCCGCCAGCCACTCCATTGATATTAGCATTGCAACTCCTATCCTAGAAGTTCTCACATCCCCCTTGCTCCTCACCCTCACCTCTACCTAGGAACTCATCATTTCAATGGAGTTCTTCTCAGAGATTGGCCAATGCTACCTTAAATATGTGGTAAAAGGTCTACAACACCACTAGATGTTGCAGCAACATGTGTAATCCCTACAAAGTGAAGTGCAGTATGTGTGGCAAGACAATAAGGCCATTTGGGTCCAAGTTCAATAGTAGCATGAGGAGCTTGACAAGAAAAGGCAATGCATCCAAGCCTATCATGAAGCCCAATTGGATTTATGGCTGACTCCCTCCAAGACCAATACTAATGAGCCACAACAAAATCTACATTCTTATGTGGAAAACTCACTATAGCTGGGCATATGAAGAATGATTGATCTAGATATGTTGCAAGACTTGCAGGTCAATGGACTTGTAGGATACCTATGAAGATGCATACAAAGATCTCATGCTATCCTCTTGGATTCATGTTCCCAATTGCCACCTCTATTGTGTCTGGTATCGGTTGCCAATCCCCAATCCCAACCTCTGACACACAACTTTCTCTCCCAACTCCTATCCTTGTCATTACTAACCCTGATGCCACAACATAATCCACATGTGCCCTTACAGCCTCTCCTTTTTCCATAGCTTGATTGCCACACTTTAGCAGAAGGCTATAATCTCCACCCCAACCCTTTCTCCCCAAGGTGTGCCTAAAAAGCCTAGCAAGATGCCAATAACCCCTTATCCCACTTTGATTGCTATAGATGTTGTAGAAAGAGAAGGTCATCCCCCTTAGTGATGATGAGGCCCTCCCCACAAGCCCTAGCCAAGACTTCTTTGACTTTTCCACTAGCACTTTCTCTCAAGATCCTAAATGGCTAATGGTCATGGAGCACTGTAAGGCTTTTGATGAGCAATAGTGAGATGAGACCCTGGAATGTGTTGAATTCCTCCACAAAGACCACCCTCAACTCCTAGTTGATGCAGATGTTGAGGTCAAGTACCTCATGAAGCACATCCCACCAACATTTTAGAAAACATTGTACCACACCATACAGCGAGGCCAAATGCCTCTTGATCAATCCCAAATCCCACACCTCAGTTCCAAGCCGTTGCCACTCCTACTCCAATGAAGAAGAAGTGCACCTTGGTGAAGAAGTCCAAGGAGGAGGCTAGAGACAAGTACACAGAGACAAAAGCGGCCAGTCAATGTGCAGAGGGAAATGAGAGATTGACCAACATCAAGCTCCATGCTCAAGTGGAGCAATTGAAGCGGAGACTGACATAGTCCTAGGTTGTGGTATCGAAGAGCATGATGTCCATCTACTCTATCCAATATGTTGTGGTTCGTCAAGATGAATGGATTAAAACCTTGACCCGATAGCTCACAATATCCAGGATGGAGTGTAATTGGCTCCTGCAAGTTGTGTGGCTTGATGCATATTATCTCAAAATCTTAGTGGACGAACTCTATGCTCACCAGATCCCAGAGCCTCTACACTCGGCCTGCATGGACCTCTAGCTTCAACACAATAGTCTCCACTACTCCTTGCTCTAGCACTCCCTCTAGCTCCTCCCAGCATATGCGCCTCATTTGACTCTACCCTCCACATTCAGAACTCCCTATCCCACATTTCCCTCTCCTCTCGACTTTGTATACATATGTCTTCCTCTTTACTTCCTCCTTTGACCTGATGTTTGGGTCCTAACCTTTGCTAAACCCTAATGAACACTCTGTAATACTCCACTAATGTGAAAGTAGTGATCAAGTTTGAGAATAAATAGGGAACTCATGCCTTTAAAGTGTTCAAGAAGCGAAACTCATTTTTCCTTTTCTATTTAGGAATGTTAAGATCACAAGGATTCTTGGAGTAAGATGGTTGTCTTGTAGTGATGTCATGAAAATGAATATATTTCGATGGTGTTCTATGTTTTGTATGTTTTGAATTTAATACAGTTAAGATGGTTGTCTTGTAGTGATGTCATGAAAATGAATATATTTTGATGGTGTTCTATGTTTTGTATGTTTTGAATTTAATACAGTTAAGATTTATATTGGTTGATTTTTAGCTCCATGCCTAAATTGGTTACTTTGGTATTATATCAAGCTAATGAAAGTGATGCATGTGTACTGTTGGAATGTTGGATGAGTAAATATGCAAAAATGTTGGATAGAATAGACTAATTGGCATCCTCTTGGTAAGTGAGGCCCTAAGTAGCAACTTTTTGGCAACCATACGCCATCTACCAATGTTCAACCTAAAAGAATGCATGGCCTTCATGATTATTTTGAGCTTGTGTTACCATGTTAGGGGATCAACATGGGGACAATCATTTTTGGAATTTCTTGCACGTTTCCATAGGGAAAATTAAGAGGGAGAATGAAAATCACTCATGTTATTGCATTTAGGAAAACAATTTGCCTCCAGAACTCTCAAGTGAGTAGAGTAAGGCATTCATCTTGGACACAACCATTGTGGGCTAGTCAATCTTATTGTGCTCAATGACATGGTCTAGCTAGTATTGCTTGTGTGCCACTGATAAATTAAAAGACAAAGCTATACCCCAACATAATTTTCGTGAATTTTGAAAAATTTTAAGTCCCATTTTTTTATTATTTAGAATATTGAAACTCAAAAAAGATGCATTCAAGTCACCCAAAGCTACAATCTAATACATAATTGGAAACCTTATGAAAAATGGAATCTATTGAGCTATTGAACACCAAATTCGGATCCATGATGTAAGAGTTATAGGAAAGAGAAAGTTTTGATCATGAGTCCTAAACTTGTGGGAAATTCCCAAATTCACTAATGGCATATTCCCCCCAGTTTTTGATGCCATCAATGATGCTTATAGCTCCAAAGCTATTCCCAATTCCTTAGACCACATAGATGCATTTGTTTAAAAGTTCTTTACCCATCTTGTGTTGCTATCCACGGGGGTAGCAAGTTGTTCAAAGGCAAAAGGGTTGAACTAAATATTCATGCTTAGGGATGAATCCCCATTCCTTGTCTTCTTCCTAGTCTAGTTGGCCTATGCTATGATAGCTTTCCAAGATCTCACAAGCATCTATGCCTTGTCTGATTGTGGAATTTTGAGATGAAGATAATAGCTACAAATTACATGTTACCAATCAAGATTGCACAATATAGAGACTTTGATCCAAACTTTCTAGTCTCAAAGAAGGATAGACCATGTTTGAGAGCCATGCATCTTCTTCATTAAGTCAAAGGAAAGCCACAACAATTATTTGCCAACTTGACCCCTACATCTACTTTGTCACTAGTGAGAAATCCCATCTAATTTGGGGCAGCACTTTCTTATCATTTCTGGTCCACAAGAAGTGCCTGAAGATCTTTTCAACTTGACATTGTGTAGATTTGTTGAGAATAAATAACAAAACCATATAAAAAATGGTAGAGAGAAGAATTTATTTAGAGTAGTTAGGTTCCCAACTAGGAAAGGGGGATAGTTATCCATTTGTTGTCCTTGTCTTGAATATTTTGGAGATACCATTTAAATCTTTACTTTTTCATAATGCCCAACCCAATAGGAGGTCCAAAATAGAAAATGGACTTGCCCATGTTAATAAGCTTAGAGCTATTGCTGGGGAGCGAGGGTTTAGGTTTCCCTTTGGAGAGAAAGAGCAATTCAATTTTATATTCACTTTAGAAGTAGATAAGATTGCAAACTCTGAGCACACTTATGAGTGTGTCAAGAGTAGCTTTCTTCACAACTACAATTGAAGCTTGTCATTAGCATGAAAGTGGGAGCTATTGATTGATTTGGGAGAGAAAGCCCTCTAATAGAACCTTCCTAAATTTTATCATCAATCTTACACACTAAAGGATCAAATTTACTACAAAAAATAGGGGTGCTATGGGCACCCATATCGAATAGACCTTCTTATTTGAAATGGCCTTGAAAACAAACCATTATTATTGAAGAGAGAAATAACACTACTAAAACTAAATCTCACTATGAAGACTGGTCCAAACTTAAGAGCAGCAATGCCACCTTTCATGAATGCCCAATTGACATGATCATGTGTGTTGTTGAGGTCCATGTTGGTCAAGATGAAGTTTGACCACATACTAAGGGCTAGTGGAGCCCCAAGAGAGACACCAAGGAAAATGGATTTCTACTGCAAGAAAATCTATCTTGTAATATCAACAAGCTTTTGTTTCATTCTTTTGAGAACAACAACAAGGAAAAGAACAAATCTTCATGCAGCATCATAGTAGATATCTCCCACGGATTTGATAGAATCAACCATAATCTTCAACATCTTCATAGAATCCATCAATAGAAAAAAAAACACAAGAGAACACACCACTTTTGAATGGAAATAATCGCACAGTATTCATCTTCATTGTCTTTATATTTCTCTCTCTCTATCTCTCATAGATAGATACATTGTTTTGATAGAATTGGCTCTCTCTCTCTCTCTCTCTCTCTCTCTCTCTCTCTCTCTCTCTCTCTCTCTCTCTCTCTCTCTCTCTCTCTCTCTCAATAGCACATCATCTCCTTATGAAAATGCTCAATAATGACTCTCAATAATCCTCTATTGGTCGTGGATTCACCTCCCAAGAGGTATGGGAGGTATGAAAGGGCACCAGTGCCACTATATTGTCTCTTCATAGCTCACTACTGCCACTTCACTCCAGTCTTCTCTTCAATCTTCACATTAGGAAAAAAATGAACTCACAAATGGGCCTTTTAGCCCCCCCTCTCTCCTCCTTAAAACAAGGAAAAGAGGAGAGAAGAATAGTAAAATAGTCCTCCTCTCTCTCCATTTTTGCAATCTCGTTTTGCCTTTTTTATATTATCTACAGAGATATACTCAGATTCCTTCTCTCTCGTTAGTTACGGGAGTGTGGTGCTGCGTTTTCAATGAAAAATGATTAGTAGATACGAGTAATTGATTTTTTCATCGAGAACAAGGAAAATGAAATTTTGAAAGTTCCTTTTAAGATATTTTGGGGATTTTTTATATCCTAGCTTTTGGTCAAAAAACAAACCAACTGGTCAAATTTTGTGTTTTTTGGAGGCAAAATAGAAATATCTAAAATATGAAAAGTCTTGGACATCCCTACCCTCTGAGCTATTTCCCCCCATATCTATACTCTCTCATGGCTCTATTGTGACCTCTTCTCTGTGTTTATGCAACCTTCATTAACAGAGTGAATTATTTACACCCTCCTTTCCCTTGGCACCTTTGTGTGCCTCTTTGTGCATCTCCACTCTACCTCTTCTGACAACCAAGTAGGCTCCCCGTTTCTATTAATAGTAAAATGAATATAGGAAAGAAGGAGCTGCATATTGAGGTAGAGATTGAATATGCCCCATTATTCAAAAGAACCCAGCGTACTAGTGTCAACCCTCAAGTTTTCCAGAGTTGCAGGAAAATAGGATTGAAACATGTGGATTTGTGGATTGATGGGGGAATCTACCCAATTGACCCCTTAAACAATAGACCTCCAACTTTCTCAAGAATCACAAATTTGCTGAAGTATGTGTGCAAGGGTGAAAATGGGTTACTTGGTTATACTAGGTGGCTCAATGATCAGGCATTCAAAGTATTTACAACTTGCCAACAAGCAACCATAAAAAATTGCCATGATGTGATCGTTGCACATCAACTTCATATACAACAGCTCATAGGACAAGTGGTACAGCTAAATGACACTATAATTCAACAAAACAATCAAATTATTTCAATGCAGGATACTATTCATGACATTGGCATCTCATATGAGGAGGCAAAGGCACAATTGGATGACTTGAGAAAGATCAATAGCAAGCTAACATAAGAGCGCAAACGAAAGAAGAAGCCAATCAATGAGTTAATTGTGAATAGTGGCCAGTGGAAGCGGCGTATCAAAGCATGTAAGGTAGCTCAGAAAGAGAACCTAGGTGAGGGTGAAGTTGGATCATATATTAGTAGATTGCTAAAGGCAAGTACATTGGAAAATGCTTTGAGCAATCCTAAGTTTAAGGCTGTGAAGGAAAAGGTGATTGAGTGCACATTAAAAGATATGTCAAATGAGTTCTCAGCTGTGGATGCATAATCTATTTGTGACAGGTCCGGCATTATCACAATGACTTACTCAAAGATATTCAAAGGTGTGAAGGCTGGGTTTGGTTGTGTGTTGAAGAGAAATAGAATCGTGCCTCTTCCTCAATCTTCAAAGTTAATAGAGGCCCGACGGCAACTTAATACAAAGGTTTTGGAGTTGGTAGGAGATCCCATGCACGTTCAATGTGTGGAAACACTAAAGATTGGGACCAAAAATGCATATGAGGTGAAGTTCACCGAACTCAACAATTACTATTTAGATTTGAACAAGGTGCAGTCTGACAATGGTAATGTACTACTATATGTCTATTGAGGAATGTAATGGTAAATTGCAGTTTGTTATAAAATTAGATGAAAGTGAGGTCGTCAAAGGAGTAAAGCTTGAAAGAGTTAGTGTAACTCTGATGAATAGAGCTTTACAATTCAACAAGAACAACCCAAGGAGCTTTAGTGTTCAATCTGAGCGCCATGTGTGGTGGCTCGCTGCATTTGAAGTTCCTAAGGAAACATTTGAGGTGCTAAAACTATTCTTTATACACACAAGCATTCCAAGCATCATCGATCGTCAGGAACATGATGAGATGATCTCAGTTGAAGGGTACGGTCAATACTTGGTTGAATGGCATATTTCAAGAGACTTGAAAACTTTAAAATGCATGTGTGGAATCTCCAATGGTGCAAATACAAAGAATCCATGCCTATATTGCTTGACAGAGAGGGTGGAAGGAAAGGACGGAAAGAAGAACTTGCGAAAGGTGACAAGTGTTGCACCAACGTGCAATAGAGAAGATCCCACTTGGAAGCCCATCTTCAACATTCCCTTGGATCGTATTCACATTTGTTCATTGCATGCTTTTATCACAATCATGGAGAAACTTGTATATGAATACATTTGCTTTGCTTATAGGATGCAACCAGAAAAAGAAGCCATTGCAACATGTAGGAATGTGGAGCGAGTGCTATCAAAAATTGGGCTACACAAGCATCAAGTGACGATTGAAAAAGATGAGAAGAGATCAGGAAAATCTGGTAACTTGCCAAAAAAGCATTGCTTTGGAGGAGCGAAGGCTAGGAAGATTCTCTCAGTACCCATCAATGAGGAAGGGAATGTCATGGTTCGTAGGCTGCAGGACTACGATGGGTGGAAAAAGTTACATTTTGCAGTTCCTGATCGAAGTAATGGAGGAAAAACAAGATTGGCCAAAGCTAAGGTTTGGATAACTCTTAACAAATTGGCTCCCTTACTTTGCAAGATGGTGTTTAACAATGAAGATAAGCAAGAATTTATCAATGATGTGCATAGCTTCTACGAAAACATGGTGGAATCATGGGGCAAAAGCTCTATCACACATTACATGGTGTATACTAATTTAATATTTTAAAATTGTATGAATTGTATAAATTATTAAGCATAGTTTACTCATCTGTGATATGTGTCTTTGTAGCATATCCTTGAGGCACATGGGCCATACTTTGCAGAAAAGGGAAGCATCGGATTTTGATCCACACAAGGGATGGAAAATTCACATTGGATAGCGCATCGTACATACCAAAGAAAAACTAATCATGGTGGAGGGGTGAATGTTAGCAATCCAATGATCCCATTGCTATCTTGGTGGTATAGGATTATAGTAGTGGATGAAGCTAAACTCTCGCAAAAGAGAGGAGTGAAAGTGCTGATGAATTGGCTGTAGACATGATGGAATCACGTCATGTCACTAAAAGAGTGCATTATGAAGCCTCAAGTGCCAAAGAAAACCATGCCAAGTGGCTAGAAACAAGGCTTCGACAAGGCAGCAAACGGGTTCAAAGAGAGCTAAGATAGTAAGATAAACAATGTGAGTCAGTGTGAATGCAATATATAGTTTAAGAGAGAAAGAGAGAGCATGCATCTATGTGAATGAGTCTCACAATTTAGGGTTATATAAAAGAGGGTTTCACTTTCTATCTTATTCATTGAGTTCTCACAACTCTTGTGCAGGAAAGATGGCTAGGTCTAAGGTAGTTGCAAATAAGCTTCTGCTCAGAGCCCCATATTGTGTTCAGCCCCTTGGAGCATCTACTAGCTCAGATGCATCCCCTTCTCAACCTAATCCACCTTCCTCAAGCCGTCCTCACAAGGGTCCTCCTTAGCATCCCCACAAGAAACACAAGTGGAAGCCAGGTACAGTGGCCTTGAGAGAAATTAGAAGGTATCAACGCTCTTTTGATCTCACCATTCCGAAGGCGAGCTTCTTGAGACTTGTTCGCAAGATTGTGCAAGACCTCTTCTGCACAGAAAGCAAGAGGTGGTTTTTGGCACAAGGTCAAGATAGACCTGATCGCTTCACAAAAGAATGTCTTCATGCTCTACAGTGTGCTACAGAGGCCTTTTAGTTGACTTGATGTGACTGATGCTCAACGTTGTGCAATACATGCAAAGCACATCACTGTAACTCCCAAGGACTTCCAACTTGTAAGAAATATTCAAGCAATGAAGGATGCATTCGTTCAAATGGAATGAACACAGCTAGTAATGTTATCTTTTTTGGCATAGTGTTATCCTCGTGCATTGGACATATGACTATGTCCCAGTGTAAAACTATTGTATGCACCCTTAAAATATGAATTAAAATTTTATACTTGTCATTCGCTCTCAACTTTGACTGTGCATCTTCGTTGTATTTTTAATTCTTACTTACAGCTTTTGTTAGCACTGTCAATTTCAATAGGAATAACATGCAAAAATTTGCCATATCTTGTTGTAAACTTTACTCTTGATGCCTCTGTATAGTCTATGTGGTGCGAAGTTTCTAAGGGCCAGTAGTTGCAATGTTGATTTCTCAATTATTAATCCATCTATAGTTTTGGTGTGTGATAAGTTTTAAAATACTAAACTGTATCGAAATACGATGAAACTTCACACGCACACTCATTAGGTGGCTAAGGCAAGAAAATGGCTCCAGATACCAGACTTTGGACAAGGGGTCTCCATGCACTTTTTTTTTCAAAAAAAATAATTGGGCTCTTGGCCACCTAATGAGTGTGCATGTGAAGTTTCCTCGTATTCCAATAAAAGGTTATAGATTTATGATCACATGATGGACAGTGCATATGAAGCTGCATTAACCCGGTTTTGGGGTTTAAATCAGTTAAAAGTTCACTCCTCTTCTCATTTTCACAACTTGATTTCTTTACTTCCTCTATTTTCACATCCCCAACCTCTGTCTCTTCTCCCTCTTTCTCTCCTTGAGCTTGCATGGCACGCACCAAGCAAGCATGTCGCCGTTTTGGCCCCGGAAAGACATCATGCCAAGGCCCGCCACCTGAAGCACAAGGTGGAGCCTCCTCTAGTGCAGTAACAGGTGCTCCCCATAGAGCACAAGGACCACCACAAAAGAAGAGGAGATGGAAACCGAGCAATACTGTCGCCCTTCGAGAGATAAGGAGAATCCAACACGGATACGAGCTTCTCATCCCGAAAAGTTCTTTTCATAAGGTTGTTCGAGAAGTCATGCAAGACTTGGAGAGCTGAAAGGGATGGGAAGGTTTTGGGCATGAGTGCGGGATGGCCCACCAGCAGGAAGGTGGAGTGCTGTAGCTATGGAGGCCGTATAAACAGTTGTAGAGGGGTTTCTCATTGACTTGTTTGATGATACACAGCTTGCGGCCATCCATGCAAAGCGTGTCACAATCACAGATAAAGACATGAACTTTATCATTCGGCTTCAACACGGCAAGGGGACTCCGCCATAGTTTACTAGATTAATGATGCAAGGTTTGTAACCAAGGTTACCGTGCCATAACATCTTGGAAGGCCAAAAAAATTTGTATACTCTGCCACATTAGAATATTTATTTATATATACATAATATCTCATGCGATGTGTACTGAATTCAAATAATTGAGTAAAGTTGTTTTGTTTTGTTTCTTGAAATGCATGACTCTTAATTTTCGTTTAACGTATGAACGCATCAAAAGTAGTAATACGTATGGATACAAGTTACGTTATTGCTATCAAGAATCGCGTGGTGGGGGGACTTGCTCAAGATGCTGCGCTGAACACACACAGAATGCACAAGGAGAAGCTCACTCAAGAGACAAGAAGAGAGATGGAGGCTAAAACGTTTTCTTACTGGTTCCTTCTTCTTCTTCCACACTCTTTTCAATGTACACAAAGTATAGATAAGATACAACATAAAGAAAAGTGTCCTACTAATTCAAACAATGCATAACCGACTACACTAGTTGACTGGCGCTATAACTATACCAGCTGTAAATAGGTGTAACAACCTGAATATAATAAGTAATAAGTCACTAGCCATGTGAGAATCATAATGACCACCAACGTGCTAAGTGTAGACGTGTGGACCCATCTAACCAGGTGGTCCATCATCAATGTCCCCATGTGTTGAGCTTGTCATCTCAACACTCCCTCTCAAGCTCAACTACATCTCTGCAACTCCAAGTAAGCTTCGAAACTTTTGAAGCTTCTCTATACCCAATGCCTTCGAGAAGATGTCACCTATCTGATCCTGTGTGCTGACATACATCAAGTCAATCTCACCTGCTAGTACCTTCTCTCTCACAAAGTGGTAGTGTACCTCAATATGTTTTGTCCTCGCATGGAACACAGGGTTCCTAGCCAACTGTATATTACTCATGTTGCCACAATAAATGACAACTGCACCTTCCACCTGCACTCTAAATTAGCCAATAACTTTTGCAGCCATACTACCTCACATGCTGCAATAGCAGCACCTCTATACTCAGCCTCTGTACTCGACAAAGCAACTGTAGATTGCTTTTTGCTACTCCAAGCAACTGCTGCACTACCAAGAGAGAACATGTATCCACTGGTAGATCTTCTATCAGACATACTACCAGCCCAATCTGCATCTGTGTATCCAAACACCTGTACATCTGTACCTGCCTCATAGAAAAGTCCATAATATAATGTGGACTTCACATATCTCAATATGCGTCTGACTGCATCCAAATGTGGCTTTCTAGGTACTTGCATAAACTGACTCACAAGACCAACAATGTAACTCAAGTCTGGCCTTGTAATGGTCATGTAGATCAAACTCCCCACTATCCTCCTGAACATAGTAGGGTCTTCTATCTCATCCCCAACATCAGCACTCAACTTTACATTCTGTTCCAATGGGACTGAAAGTGGTTTGCATGCTGTCATACCATACTTGGACAACATATCCAAGCCATACTGTCTTTGGGAGAGCCATATACCATCATCACATTTGATAACCTCAATGCCAAGGAAGTACCTTAGCTCACCTAAATCCTTTATCTCAAACTTCTTGAAAAAATCCTTGATTTCAGCAAATCCCACTATTTCTATCTCCTGTAATAATCAAATCATCCACATAGATGACTATGATGACCAAACCTGCATCTCCCTTTCTCACATAAAGTGAGTGATCAGCATCAGAAACATAAAATCCAATATTGACAAGATACTCTCTGATCTTGTCAGACCATGCTCTAGGTGCTTGCTTGAGCCCATAGAGTGCCTTCTTCAACCTATACACATACGTGGGATGCTCTAAATCTTCATAACCTGCTGGTTGATCCATGTACACTTCTTCTTGCAAATCACCATGCAAGAAGGCATTCTTCATATCCATTTGCTGCAACCTCCAACCTTTGGCTGCTACCAAAGCAATCACACATCTGATAGTTGCCATTCTAGCAACTGGACTGAAGGTTTCATCATAATCTATGCCATATGTCTGGGCATAGCCTTTTGCAACCAGCCTAGCTTTGTACCTACTAATAGAACCATCTGCATTGTGCTTAATCTTATAAACCCACTTACATCCAATAGCTTTCTTGCCCTTCGGCAATGATATCAGATCCCAAGTCTTATTGACCTCTAATGCAGCCATCTCCTCATCCATTGCTGCATCCCAATGAGCATGACCAACGGCCTCCTCAAAACATGTGGGCTCAACATCCTCAACTAGTTTCACCATATAATCATAATGGTGAGCTGCATAACCTTCAAAACCAAATCTTTTAATAGGGTATCTGATCCTGCTAGACCTACCACTGGATCACTCAATGGAGTCTTTGCATTGACGCATGCTCTCTGCACACCTGGAGTCCTCCTCACTGAAGGAATGCCAAGCTCATCATCCAAGCTCTCTGAGCCACTGGAGTCTCCATCAAGACTCTGCATCAATGCCATCTGACACTTTATTCTTTCCTTTGTCTTTACCTGTAGTGCTACTAGATGCACCTGAAGATGTAGAGGTACTCCTTAGTCTCCCAGACCAAGGACTACCAGATGATGTCTCTGGTCCACTAAGAGTCTGTGATTCTTGCTTTTCAGCCTGCACATGAGTGTCATCATCATCATCATCATCTAATGCATCACCACTAGATGCATACCAACTACTCATTTTATCAAAGATGACATCCCTGCTCACTCTGAACTTACATGTGACAGGGTTATAACAGCGATACCCTTTCTGCTCTAAAGAGTATCCAATAAAGACACATTTTTCTGCCTTTGGATCAAGGTTTTTCCGCAACTCATCTGGCACATGAACATACGCAATGCAGCCAAACACTTTCAAGTGTGATACATCAGGCTTCTTGCCAGTAAAGCATTCTTGAGGAGTCATCCCATGAACTGCAGCTATGGGAGTTCTGTTCATAATATAAACAGCAATATGAACAGCCTCAGACAAAAAATGCTTAGGCATATTCTTTTCAGCCATCAAGGCATGTGCAACTTTTGCAATATGTCTGTTTTTCCTTTTTGCAACCCCATTTTGTTGTGGGGTATACCTGCATGTGAACTGTCTCTTTATCCCATGAGACCTCAGAAAATCATTGAACTCATTCGAGAGGTACTCTCCCCCTCCATCTGACCTCAAGCACTTTACTTTCAAGCCTGTTTCTCTTTCAACTGCAGCCTTGAAAGTTCTAAAGTGCTCAAACGCTTCACTCTTTTCCTTCATAAAATATACCCACAGCTTTCTAGAACAATCATCAATGAATGTGACAAAGTATGAACTGCCTCCAAGAGATACATTTTGTGTAGGCCCCCAAATGTCCATATGCACAACATCAAGGATATTTCTGCTTACATCTCTGTCATGTGAAAAGGGTTGTCTTGCCTGCTTACCAAATTGACATGCTTCGCATATCTTATGAAATTCTGCAACTCTAAATGTAGGCAAACCTGTAACCAACCCTTTAGACTGCATTAATTTCAGTCTTTGTACATTTGCATGTCCAATGCGTTTGTGCCAAATTTCAATGTCTGCAACAACACCTTTTCGTTTAGCATACATAGCAACATTCATAGTAGGAATTCCAGCATCCAGAGTAAACATACGTTCAACTCTACTTCCATTTGCAACTAACCTGCACTTGTCATTGAAGTCTTCTACAAAGCATCCCTTTGCATTAAATCTGACTTGCAGTCCTTGCTCTACCATCTGACCGACTGACACCAAGTTCTTTGTAATAGATGGCACATGTAATACATATAAAAGACTCTTTGTCTTACCATCATGCAAGGACAACGGAACTTTTCCAACATGTGAAATTGGGTGGCATGAATCATCACCCGTCTGCACATAACCTGCATTTTGCAAATCTTGCATCTCTCCAAACCATTCTGCATGGCTGGTCATATGATTGGATGCACCTGAATCAACATACCAAACATCATCATGTGTTCCCTTTCCTGTAACAGCATTCAGCATATGCTGCATAACAAACAAACGTTCATTTTTGTCTTCATTCTGTCGTGAAGACGATGCATAGTTTCCTTGCTGCAACTTACCACTGCGGATATCATCTTTCGTAGCATAACATTGGGCTGCAATATGACCTGTTTTGCCACAGTAGTGACACACAATACCAGAGTTGTTAGAACCTCTATTCTGCCATCCACCTCTTCCTCTAAAGCTCCCATTGCCTCTAAAGTTACCATGACCTCCTGAAACCTGCATATCTCCAAATTGCTGATTCAATCTGTTTTGCTGGTTGTCACTATGACGTCCTGTACCACGACCTCTTGAGGAGAACCTGCCATGTCTCCTTCTTGAACTGGAATAGAAAGCATGGACCTGTTCACCACTTCTTTCAGATGTCTCACTCTGCATGTTGATCTCTTCAGTGATAACTTCGGACCAAGGCAGCTGCAAGCATCATTTTGGCCAAGATTTCATCGGTGGACTCCGGGGGACCCGACGCACCCTATCGTCAAGTTTTATTGCATAAAAATATATGGTAGTTAGAAATCTCACCTTATCCAGATAATCTTGTATCTTCATTTTCTCGTGTGTCAGGGAGGCACCTCTTTGGGTAGAGGGATCTGCAAACTCCTTGGTAGGAAGCTGGGGCCTTGGTCCAAACAAAGCATACTGTAGTGCTTGAAATTCAGCATCTGGCACAAGGTAATCTTCTTCAACCGAGGTAATATGCTCCTGTGCTACTATGATCGCACTCATAGTATCTAAGCTTGTGCCATCATATCTTCCAATCTCTGCCATTGTTGGATGCACATCCATGTAATCATAATCGATCAGGTCTTTCATTGAATCCCTGACTAGGATAGAAAACAACTCTTCTTCCTTCATTTCCAAGTATTGTAGTACATTTTATAGAAGCAAGTATTGTACACCATCTACTTCAATGGGTGTCAAGGAGGCAAGGTTGGGTTTATCGACTTGTGGCTGTTTTGAAGAAGATGGCACCATGAGAGCCAACCCTTGCTCTGCCACTACTCGATGTTCCTCTTCAACATTTATGAGCGATTCAATTGTTTCTTCTCCCATGTATGTGATAGAAACAACCTGTGGAGTTGTATCCTCATCACTCTCCTCCTCTAGGGGTGTATCCAATGCAAGGATGTAAATTGCCAATGCGCAATCACACTCCATGAGATCCAAAGGTGATGTACCTGGTGCACTTCCCATGGGAACAATGCATACTCTATGTGAAGGATCCACATGGGACAAACACCTATTCATCATTTTTTGGTGATTCTTCCATGCCTGAAATACCATGAGTTGTTCCAGAGGCACCCAAGTCATGTCGGATCCCTTGATGGAGTATGTGCATGTAGAAATGGTGCTCAGAAATTTTTCCAAAACAATGGAGCATGCTTTCAAGGTTGAAGTTCTTAGAGAAAACCTGGAATATCTTGTCACCCTGGTTGGCAAAGATAGTCTCGTGGATCCACTCATCAAAGTGTGCGCGAGCATCCATCGTAGCAGGTAGGAGGGATGTAGTGCATATAAAGAGATGAAGAGAGAAAGTGTGAAATGAAACAATGAAACAAGAACTAAACTAGTTCTACCTTAAAAACCTTAAGTTTTAAACCATTAAGGGTTGTTCACATACGATATTTAGTTATGGCTTTACTTACATCTTTGTAAAGTTTACATGCATATGTAAATGTGTTGATGTGGAAAGTGTATAACAAGTGTATGATTTTGCATAAATACCATAATTTTTAAATATTGCAAGTTTGTAAGCGACAATATTCTATTGGCCAAAAAAATCCAAAAATTTATAGGTGTTCGATATTACAACTTGTGGTGTTGGGATTTTTAGGGAGACTCTACAATTTCTAAAATATGTGGAGCCACACACTTTCCGCTGGTAACAATATCCTCAACTCGGCTTCAAATTTTCCTACCATCTAGTTTAAAATAGAAGCTAACATGTGGATTCTGCATTAACATTGTAATTTCCTGGCGCATTATACTCAAGGGCCAATCATCCTCCATTTGGAACACTTGGAGCGTGCGGCCCTCATAAATGACAGTAACATCCATAGCTGCACTTTCACGCATGTCTTGATCAAGGCACAACCATTTACCCTTGAGCATCCTCCATCTACGATACTTGAACACTAGGCATAAAGTTTGTCGTGCGACAAAGTACCTGTAATTGGAAAGGAAAGTTAGCCAATTCATCCCAAAGTAATATAATAGTCAACTAAGAGAGAATTTTTTTACCTGAAAGCCATGTCCCTTGTTGTGACTCAACACTCCACTGTGTCAGGACTGTGAGTTATTTTTTATGTCCAAGTTTTTCCTAGAATCCTTGTTACATAATCCTCTTATGTACTTTTTATGACGTGCGTGCTTTTGGTACGTCTCAAACCCTTACATTCCTTGAACATGTGTGCAAAAATTGCAATCGGTATGAACCAGCATAGATGTACATTCTTTGAGCCGGTGCTTGGCTTCATAGAATTCAATATGTTTGTTGAAATTTTTGTGCTACACATATGCAAAATGTCGCTACTACACAATGGCCATTCTATGCTATTGAGATTCGATATGTGCATAGACTCAAGGGTTCCATATTTTCAACTCCCCTTGGGCAATATGTATTTGGAGTCATAGAAAAAAACAAGGTCCTTTGCGAGCTGTTTAGTTGTATGCCCCTCAAAGAGCAATCTACCAATTTTAAGGTGGTAACACTTAAAAGAACCAGTGAAACTTTCAACATTTTGCCACTCACAGCAATCCGAAGGGTATACTTCTGTAAATACGAGATAAGTTGTTACATAGGTATCATGAAATTTCTCATTCTCAATGAGTTGCAAATACTTACTGTTTGCAATGTTTCGTTGAAAGGGCACAGTGGACGCAATATGTATTTGTTTTTGCATGAATATATGTTGTATAAACGACTCTGTTACAAGGTGAGAATCAACATTCCTTTGTCTGAGAGCTAAAATTTTACCCTTCTAGTGCTTTGATACATCTCCAATCGCAGATGCTTTCACCCTGAAAGCTCCCTTCATACTTGGATGCATATGTACCCAAGACGAGCAATGATACATATCAATGATCCAATTCCCTTCTTCATCTTTTCTGTTACGTACTTCTATCAAGAGAATGCTTGTTCTTCTCTCAGGCATTATAACCTATGCATTAGATGTAACAAAGTATGTATTAACCCCTAAATAATAAGCATTTTAAGTCTATCCAGTAACTACCAATATGCTATACAAATCAACATGGCATTAAGAGATGTTTAAACTTTTGTAAACAGACATAAACATTGATATCGAAATGCATGTCGATATATACATCAACACAAAGTATAGATTTAATTTCAAGACATCACTTTAATCATACCATTTACATGAAATATAATGAAAAGAATAGCACAAGAATACTCAAAGAATTTTTCCAAAATAAATTCTATTATAATGAAGAGGAGTCTGATTTGACTCAATACATTGTATGAAATGTGGATATTATAGAGTAGTTATTACAAGGATAGAAGCCACATGGCATGCAAATCTTAATAGGCACATTGGATTGACACGTGAGATATTCTAAGACTCAACACATTGTGTGTTATATGGATGATATGATACAAGAGTTTCATGGATCATTGCCAGTTGGCATGGAGATCCAAATGGACACATAGGACTAATAAAGCATGGGATTTTTGAAGCATGGACTTCCAGCAGATCCATATCATCCAACACAAAGGAATCACTCACCACATCAAAATAGTTGATCGAGAATTATATGCTTCACCTAAACCTTATATAATACCTGCATGTACAAAAAAACACATGCAAGAATTTATTTTAACAAAAATACTTGCATGAATCCCTTTTAGCAAAAAATATCTAGATAATTGCATGAATAGAAGCAATACAAAACAGAGCCAGTTTACCTATAAGCTAATCTGCTGAAGATAAGATTGAATCATTGCTAATCAAAACCCATTGCAAATGATGGACATAAGAAAACATCAATCCCATCAAACATAAAAGTCACTAATTAAATGAAATTTTGGCATCACAAAACATGGTAGATTTACCTGTAAATTGAGCTACAGAATCTTTGCTCTACCTTGTGTTAAGTGCTGCAAGAACAATTGATCCTTAAGTTAGAACTAGCATCAAACCCTATTGTAAAGATATTAGAAAAGGAATAATGCAGAGAGGAAGACAGAGAGAGCGTGTGAGTACGCGGGAAGAAATAAGCACATATCCAATCTTGCTCAAATTGATCTTTGCAAAAGATAATTTTGCAATAGTATTTACATGAAGGTATACTTAAAAAATAGTAGAAAAGAGGAAACATAGAGAGAGAAAGAGAGAGAAAGAGAGAGGGAGAGAGAGGGAGAGAGAGATAAGCACTTATGCAATGTCACCCAAAATGATCTCTGCAATAAAGCAACAACAAGGGCTAGAACTAACATTATGTTGTATTGAAAAGATATCAGCAAAAAAAAACAAACAAACAGAGAGAGAGATTAACACCTTTGCCTCTTGCTCCAAATAAAATTTGCAAGAAAACAACAATTAGAACCAACATCAAATTCTATTGAAAACACAACATAAAAGAGAAACAACACATAGAGAGAGGAGGAAAGAAAGGAGAGAGAGATGAGCACCTCTGTCTCGTGCCCCAAATAACCTCTGCAATAAAAACAACAACAACAGTAAGAAACGACATCAAAACCTATTGAAAAAATAGCAAACAAGAGGAAATGCAAAGAGAGATGGGCACCTGTGTTTTGCCCAAAATTTGGAGTTGCGTGGAGAAGAAAGTGTAGAGGTAAGTAGAACGCTCAAAACCCTAATTACTCTCAGCAGGGAGCTTCAATGGAGACAAAAATTCACGAGTATAAAGAAGAGAGGGAAAGTGGTATGTTGCTTGACTTTTGGGTCAAATTGATTTTGTGAGAGGGAAAAAACTGAAATTGAAAATTCTCCAAAAAAAGGGGGAAAATATAAGGTGAGAGAAACTCAAATTTTGTGTACTATTCATTCTCCCTTTTTTTAATCCCCCACTACCCCTTTTTTTAATAGACAACCCAAGATTTGGAGAGAGAAGATTCACCTTCCATGGATGTCAACATCTAGCCTTCCTATTAGACAATCCAAAAGACTCACATCTTAAACTATATTATTTTTAAGGGCCCATTTGTGAGTTCATTTTTTTCCTAATGGTAGCTACTTCTTCCATTTTTTAAAGCTTTTTTGAACTTATATTCATCCTTTCCAAAAGTTAGAAAACTTTCCCAAAGTACACCCTCATATCACAGAACACATACAGAAGATCTACAGAACAGAACAGAAAAGGAACAGAGCAGAAATAGAGGCTCTACAGAGGGTTATAAAAGGTCAACAGAAAACATCAGAACCTCATAACTCATACTAAAACCATCCCAAACTATCAAAAACTATTCAACAAGCTTTCAAAGGACCTCAACCTTCATCAATCATCAATCTATGTTTCATACACAAGAAAATTAGAACAAAACAGAAGCTAAATATAAGGTATTAGAACCAATCAGAACCTGAACAAAACCTATCAGAACATCATAGAGCCTCATACTTCTACTAAGAATCATCATGAGCTTTCAAAACATAATCAATATAATCCAAAACACTCTCAAACACTTCCAAAACAACCAAACATCACTCAAAATCCATCAAAAATCAACCATTCAAACCTCAAAAATAACAAAAATCAACCAAAAAATCTAGTCATTTCAACATTCAACATATCCCCAGACTTAGAAAGGAAGAATCCTTGCAACCTAAGGAAAAGAAGAATATATGTTCAGTAAAGAGCTCAATGTGATCTTTTGTCTTCAGCAGCACTTCATAAAATCATCCAATCACAACCCCAACAAGTAACCTATATATCTAATAATACTACAACGAAAGGAAAACACCCTTTTGGATATTATCTCCATTTTTTTCAAAAAAATTGATAGCAACACAAACTCGTAAAGGATATAAAAGTTTTCTTTAAATCAAAATCATCTTCTGCTAGACATCCAAACATAACTTTGGCACTTGCTTTTGATCACTATGAGAGTGACGGTGCATAAAGGCTAGATACCATGAAAAATGGGCAGTCAGTCCCACTAATGGATCCAAAGATTGAGAATGAAGCTGAGAAAAACGTAAATAGTTGTGAAAGGCTTGATTTGCACTCTTCCATTCTCCTAGAATCACAAGCCAGTTAATTTGGGGTCCAGCCAAAGAATCTCCAGCACTCCAGCTTCTTCTTCTCACGATTTTCTGATCAAAACCTTCATATTCTATAACCAACTGAGGGGGAGTCTGAATAAAAGATTAAAGAGATGGGAATGGAATAAGGGATAAAGGATGAAGAGAGGGAAGATAAGGTAGGAGAATCCAGCAATTTAGCATTATCAAAAAGGAAAGGAGTAAGGAAATGTGGTGGAAACGTGGATAGAAAATGAGAAGATGGGGGAGGACAAGGAAGGAGGGAAAATTCCCGATTAATGATGAAAGGACATTGCGCAAAAATAGAAATATGGGGTGCATCTTTAGGTTGAAATAAAAGGGGTAAAATGACATGTGGGGTATTTTGGAAAAGAGACAGATAAGCATCATACCTATGAACCATTTGTTGATAGTAAGTCAAGGATAGAATTGATGGTCCTAAGACAGAACATCTAGTATAGGCCTCAAAAAATAAAGGATCAAAAGAAGGTTGCTTGGAAAGATGGGATAACAGATCCACCCTCAGTTGGTTGACATTTTGCACATGAGACAAAGCCTTTAACTGTCTTTGATTTAAGATCACAGAATCCAGCATAGGATGCCAAGAATCCTCTGGACAATCACCTACTCTAGAACAATACTTTTGAAACATTTCATGAATCTTAAGCTCCAACTGATGTACATAGAGTAATGCTTGCAAAACTACATCTCCAACATACCAAGAGAGGTCTTCATCATCTGGAATTAACAAGTCACCTTTGAGGTGCATATAGGACGTCAATATTAAATCTGTGATGACTATCGAATCCTCAAACACCATCCTGATCACTTCAGACAACAGATTCGCAGACCAGGTTCCACTCTAGCCATCCTCTAGAGGAGTTAAATCCATGGCTGAAAGTTTAATATAAAAGGCCAACTTCTGTTGTTGATAATGAACAAAGAAAGAGTGGAGGGGAGGAATAAACTCCATAAAATTCTCAAAAGTAGTCCATAAGATATCCATTCTAGACTGCAATCTCTCAACCTTGGCCTGAAATAAAGGACATAAAGTGGCATTCCGTTGAAGAGTAACCAAGTCCTACTAAGACATAGAAGGAATCATGGGGACACTAGGACTTGGGGGAATGGATTGTGACTGCACCAGTTGATCCTTCAACTGTTTAATCTGGGAGGCTTGGGATTCCACTGTATTGTGAGAAGTTTGCAAGTCTGATAGTTTCATATCCAGAAGAGTCTTGCACTCTTGAGCTTCTTTGGACATTTTCTCTTTCTCTTCAGAAACTCTGGTGACCTCTGATTGAGCTTTTGCTAACTAATTTTTCAAAGAAGATATTTCTTCTCTTTGGGTCTCAATCATTTTGGTATGTTGCTCCATTTGCTTAAATAGATCGAAAAGAGTGTCTTTAGCAGAGGCTAGCTCTATGGTTACCTTATTCATCTGGTTGTTTTATTGCATCAATTCTTCATAGAAAGAAGAATATAATTGTTGAGCACAAGTTGTCACCGAGAGTTCAATAGAACTCTGGATGTCTTTACAAAGGAAAGGAATAGCATCCCCTATCACTTAGTGGTTCAATAAAGGAACTGATATATCCAAAGAACCCTCTTGATGTGCCCTGAATAAGTTGTTGCATGTGAGGTAGGCAAGGATTTCACTTCCAGAAGTAGCAGGAAGTGACATTGAAGGAATGATTGGTGGAATTGTCTCTGCTACACGCTTCAAGCACTTTTGCTGAATGACTAGTGGAGGAGGACAAGGACACCGGTGGTTTTCGTGGAGGAGTGTTGGTGGTGGTGTGGGAGAAGGTCCTGGGGGCCTGTTGGTGGCCAAGGTGGCTGGTGGAAGGTTGTTGGAGTTGGTGGTAGGGCTATGCTGTGTTGGGGATTGCATTGATGGCCAGCACAAGTGTTGGTTGGTTGGGGATTCTGCACATGATGATTCTGTGCGGGCTTGTCGAATGGTAAGGGATAAGCATTCAGAGTTGGGTGATGATGAAGAGCGAACGACACTTTCGTTGGAGTCTTCAACACCTGCAATTGAAAACCTCGCATGTGGTCTCTCGTTAAGGGGTAGTGCTAGTCTTCTTATCGTGCACAAGACATATTTTGATTAGTTTGGGAGACAGGTCAAACTCTAAGCAAGCCTGGAGTATTGTCCTGCACTTGAGGACCCAAACCGTGTATAGGTTATAGTGTGAATATTAAGTGTGTACACGTGCATATTTAGGTATTACTTAGTTAGAAGACTATCGGCCTAGTTCCTTGTATAGCAATCAGTGAAGCAAGGGGCTAAGTTGATGGAAAAATTTGTCGATGAAGACGGGGAGTACACTTGAAGATTGCTTGAGACATCATCATGGTCTTGTCAAGGCCATGTAGCATAAGTGAGCTCCTTGATATCTAGCGCTTGGTAGCTAGTGACTACCTATAGTGCTTGAAAGGTATGGTGTACTTTTCCATTGTCTTTCATGCCTTGCATACCACTGTGGATTGTAATGGCATTGAGATTAGTGCAAAAGAATTGTGCAAGTGGTTCAGGGTGACAGGTCTAACCATAGGCGAGGCGAGCTCCCTAGGTATGTCCTGCCCTTGATGTGCCCTGAACAATTGTGGGGGGTGTACAAACGGCTAGGGGATTAGGGACGGAGCCAGCCGATCGAGGTCACTGGACGTCCATAATTTGAGGACCCCTAGGTGCGGTGCTGTGATTGTGTGCGCTTTTTTCTTTTTCCTTTTCTTTTTTTCTTTTTCTTTCTTTCTTTCTTTCTTTCTTCTTCTTTCTCTCTCTCTCTCTTTTTTTTTCTTTTTTCCCTCTTTTTTTTTTTGGTGGGAAAAATGAATACAATCAATGCCATACATTGAGGCTGTTAGCCTTTCATTTGGATTGAGAAATGTTGGGATCCAAAGGCTATGAAGGATGGATATTACAAAGATGATTGTGTCACCAGCCTTGATGCTAGAGGAACTGTTGTTGAGATGAAGAGATATACTTGAGATTTTGCAAACCTCTTTGTAACATGTGAGACATCGAACAATTGAGGTAGCACTTGGAGTGAGCTGTGCATGGACAAGGGCAGAGCATCTTGCGAGTTGAATCTTGGATGATGAAGAGGTGCTCGCCCTTGTTGAGAGCGTGGCTCCTGCCTGAACATAGAGTTTGGCCCAGAAGGAGGAGGTAATCGATGATTATGCTTTGGCCATGCTCAATCGCAATATGTGCTTTTGCAGGGGTGTCCTTGGGTTCTCATCTAGTGGCGTTTCCGTCATGGCTTTTGTTTCTTGGTATTCCTGTCACTTCCTCCATAATGGTTCCTTGTGGGGTTGGTGGTCTTGTGGTGACTTGGATGTGAAACGCTTCTAGACATTGACCTGTGTCATTCTGCATCAACCTGCCGCTTCATGAGAGTACATGCATGGTAATAAACCAGTGCAATGCAAGGAGACATCACTTATCTGAATTTTCTGGTGTTGACTTAGATATTTATCACCTGCACTTGATTAGCTTTTTATTTTGCTAAAGACGTGAAATATATTAAATCCAGATTTAAAAAGTTCATACACTTCGGGATCATGTCAACACTTAACCATTTAAAGACAAAAAGTCATAGCCCGGTAACTTTTGATAAGCCCTTTATATAACATGGGGCTACTCTATTTGTACGAGGCGGGGCGAGTCTGGGTGGCCGGGTGATTGGGGCTCTGCTGGTGTGGGGCTCCCGTGGGGGTGAGCAGGGAACATGTCGGCCGGGATATGAATGGTGTAATCCCAGCTCGCTACCGTTTCCAGAATTTCTTTAAATAATTCATTAAATTCTTCTTTTTCCCGAGCTGCCCTTTCTGCCTTTGAGCGTCTGGGGCCCAAGCAGGAGCTGGGAGTGCGCACCACTAGTGCTACCACCTGTTGCGCGTTTCGAGTCTCGACTTTCTTGACTCGAGGATTCTTCGGCCTTCGCCCTAGGCAATGTCGCTTAGGGCCTCGCTTCTTGGCATACCTCTTGATGGTGGGCACATAGCGCTCCGGCGGAGGGGTGCGTGCCACATGCTCTCGCCTTCTGCGAAGAGCGTCTTTGCATGCTAGATCCCCATGATTTTCCATGCGTTCTACTGCAAAAGGAGACCTGCAAGACGCAATCCAAGGGTTTAGGCCTTGATACAAGATACAATTGTCTTCACAGAAGGGATTTTAGTGTGGTTTATGAAGCGCATATGACAAAAAAGGGAGGGGTGAGGCATGCAGTGTTTGTTGTAGGGGAATGGTCCCCATGCTGATGTTCGCGTTGCCTCCAGTCATTAGCGGACATTAGTTTATGCTAAGCCACGTGGACTGGTTGTCATGGAGTGGGACAGGGCACATGCTCGAAAGGATAGACTTAAAAGGGAAGAAGGTGTATAGAAAGAGACTCCACCCTGTCTACACCATCAGAGTTGTTGGTCAAGGCCTCCTATGGCGGCAATATGGGTTGCATGTCCTTCACCTGGAGGTGGGGCTGATCACCCGACTTTTAAAAGTGTGAAGTGAGGAGGACTTGAGGAGCTTAGCCTGTCAAACCCGACTCTTCTCCCTACGCTTGACTATCATTGCTTGTGTGTGTTGATATTGTTTATACATGGTGACACAAAAATCAGTGTTTATTTATATACATATCTATGAATCCATGTCACATCACGAGGATAAGAACCAAGTGTAGAACTCGGGGTTGTACCGGAGCATGGCACACACATCTAGTATTCGTGGCAGCTGACTTAATACTGATAGATATTTTGCCACGTCGAGTAGCATGGAACCTTGACCGAGTCTACTGGCAATATGTAACTCCTCCTCGGTGAGAACTTTATCAATCAAAGGGCTCTGTAGCCTAGTCCCAGCTAAGTCCGCACCCCGAATGTCAGTGAGCACTCGAAGGGAAGTTGGTGCCATGTAAGTTGGGTCTCTTTGAGACCGCCATTTGGCCAATCGCTCTTCTGAGACCGTCATGATCTGAGCCCCTAGTTCGGCCATTACGACGTGGCTTTCGCACCAACGCCGCTCAAATTGACTCTGGCCTGCTGACAGTCGCTTTAGTAGCTCTATGTCTACGAGATTCGATCGACAGAGCACTTCATTGAACGTGACGGTTAAGCGTAGTTCGTCAGCCTCCTTGTCAGGGATGAGTCACATCTGTTCATGTAGGAGCCTATCGTAGTGCCCGTTAAGATGTTCTTGTTCTTCCCATGATAGAGGAAAGGTCAAGTAATCTCCGAGCTACTCCTTGGGGATCGTGCCCATGTCCGCAAGGACGTAGACACGCGCGACCACTTTGAGCTTAGCCTCCAACACGGTTAAGCATTCTGTGACACTTCTACATTCAACGCGGGCTTGCTCGGTTGCTATCTCATGCAAAGTCCTAAGAGTTTCCTTAGGCTTTAGCATGGCTGGGGGCTCAGGTCTAGATGAGCAAGATTGGTCAACGCTAGGATTTCTTATGCTCTTGGGGTTTTCACGGTTCTCCTGAGGTTTACTGCTATTTTTTCATGGTTCTCCTCGGATGTGACTGGTACAGATTGGTCACCCTGTTGTGACAGCGTTGTATCCACTCTTGCTTGATCAATGTGAGTTCTATTGTTAGTGGATAGAGTGTTGCAAGCAACTGTTGATGGCAACGGCTGCTTTGATTTTTCAGGACGCACGGATGTGTCTGGGGTTTCACCGCTATTAGGAGAGGCATCAGTGGGTTCATTGGTGGGTGGACTCGATGCTTTATTCATCAGCTCTCCAGTGCCCTTCGTCTCAATGTTCTTGGGGTCCACACCCACCTGCATCTGTTGTTGTTTTCTCTGCTTTCTCCTTTTTTTCTTGGTCAATGAAGGTGCCTCTCTCAACAACTCAGGACCCTGGGCTATATCGACCGTTGATGCGCTTGGTCGAGCCTCAGCATTTCCCTTCTCTAGTGTGTCCTTATGGGACATAGCCGTGGTTTGCTGAATAGCCTTGCCCGGTTGTGAGGGCACAACTGCTGCTCTTTTTGGAGAGTCTAGCTTTTCAACCAACTCCCTTGCGTTTAACTCCTCCGTCCTAGGCTTTAGGCACTTTGAAAGTGCTGGAGTTGTCGAGGGATTTGGTCGCGACACCTCCTCCACAGGTAAACCACTAAGGACATGTTCCACAAGGGGCATTGTCACGGCCAAGGGCTGTGACTGCTGTGATCCCGGATTGGAAGTAGTAGCAACTAGTTCAGTGGGCTGGCTACCCTTGGTGGATTGTGATGTCAAGTCCTTAGGGCGATCAAAAGTGGTTGTGTCTTTCGTTGGCCTTTGAACACTCATTTGTGTAGATCGAACATGAGTTGATCTAGTCGCATTAGGTGAATCAGGCATATCCTTGGGTCGAGAGCTACAGATGGCATCATGTCCCACCTCTTTGACAGTTGGAAGCTTAGATGGAGGTAGAGATTGGAATTGAGCAGTCGCCCTTGACAACTGCTGTAGTGCTTCCTGTGTCTGTTTGGGAGAAGAGGGCATAAGAGATCTAGGACTCTTGGGTGGACTTGGCACTCACTGAATGATCTGCTCGAGGTTACTAGACAATTGTGCCATTTGCTTTGTTGAGCGATCAGCCTTGCCTTGAGCAATGTTGTGCCCATGATGCTTGTTCTCCCCTTGGGGAATCAAAGGCTCATTGGGCACTAATGGCTTTTGTGCACGCTCAATGGTTACATATGACATTTGCTTATTAAGCATGATAGGTTGAGGCTCTTCCTTTTGAACACTCATGTCCGGTTTCTTATTTCGAGACCTGGAGTTTCTCTTAGATTTCCTCCTGTGCTTCGTTGCTTTTGATGCACTCTGGCCTTCAGTCGACCAGGGGGGTTTGGCAAGGGGTTTTGGCACCCAAATCCATCGGTTGCCTGCATAATATCCTTGAGCCCGAAGCAACGCCTTGGATATCCATCGTGGTGTTGTGCTGGCTCTCCATCGATGCCTTCGCCTATAAGGCTTGGGCTTCTTTCGTGGTCTTCTACGGTTTTTGTGAGTCCAAACCCTATCCTTGGCCTTGTCTCTTGACCTTCTTGTTTCCGGCATGGCCTCACTCATTGGTTCTCGTTGTTCGACCTATGCTTGTATCAACTCTTCCAACAGGTCCTTGCTCTCGTCAGCAGGCTTGGCCATTATGTCAACACCTTCCTTGCCTTTCCCTCGAAGTTTGATGAGGTCACCTTTGCTAAAGGTTGTGACTATCCTCACACCTGGTAATGTCAGGTGTATCCTCTGTGCTACATAGTCAGCCTCACATTTGGTCACCCTTTTGAAGGGTCTTCCTAGGAGGGTTTCTTTCCCGCCGCTAGCACTATTTGGAGGAACATGAAATAGGATAGGCAAGCTTTATGTTTCAATTGTCACAAGTATTTTGCACTTCCCTATGAGTGCTTGTGGGTGTCCCCCATAAGGGCTAAGAGTTGCACTAGTCGGTGTGAGCTCTGGTTGGCCTAGTATGGTCCATGATTCATAGGTCAAGATATTAAAATCTGCTCCTTCATCAATTAGAGCATCGATAGTATGCTCTCTTTTCGCGGTGAGTTTGACCCTAAGATAAGCAGGTGGTACTATGTCTTCATCTTCCGGGTCCTGGCTTGTAAATTTAAGCCTTCTGACAGATGCCCTTGAGTTCTCGACTGCACGACCAGATGTGGATTCTCCACTGCTGTCTTGGATCGTCAGTGCAGTGCTATTCAAGGCACATCTCTCGTCAAGTGTCATGTCTAGTCATCTTGGCATTTGTAGCTTGCTGATGTTGCATTTCACTCTGACTAGACATGGTATGAACAAAATGTCTTTGTGTTCTCGTGGCGTGGCCTTTTTGCCCTTGATGGCTAGATTGGCCCATTGAGGTTCTAGGGTCTCTGTTTGTCTCTATTCGGGTATGGGCTTTTGGCTGCTCTTTTGCAACTGAGAATCCATGCTTGTGTAGAGCCATCACTTCACTAGGGTCCAATTTGGAAGACCTGTCACGGCGCGCGTTTTCTCTCCAACCTACTCGAGGGAGGTGCAGAGGGGGCAGAGCCCCCTCTGCGGGGGTCCGGGGGGGGCAGTCCCCCCGGCCCACAGGGCCGTTACGGTAGACGCCATATGTAATTTGAAGGACCGTTTATAGCCAAATTTTGAACTACGTGCTCTAAATTTTAGCCCGGCTATGGATCTGTGATGTGCCTTTAGCTCTACGTAGCCTTCGGGGTCAATCTTGGGGTTTAGATGTGCCAAAATTTGTGTTCTAGATACCTGTCCGATTTGACAGCTTTTTGTTTGATTCTCAGATGTCCGATTTTCGGGAGTCCGATTATCAGAATCGGACGTCCGATTTTGGTTGAGGTCCGATCGGCCCAGTGGTCCGATTTTGGTCACGTCTGATTTTCAAAGTGGTCCGATTCTGGGAATCGGATCGGATAGGGTGGTCCGATTCTAGCTGGTCCGATTTCGAACTAGTCCGATTTTGGGTGGTTCGATTCTGGACAGTCCGAGTGTCCGAGTGTCCGAGTAGTCCGATCGGACAGGATGGTTCGATTTCTAAAATCAGACGGGCTGGTCCGAGTGGTCTGAGTCCGAGTGTCCGATTCTGGGAATCGGACACTGAATCGGGTGTCCGATTCCGCCGGCCTGAACGCACTTTCGAGCACAAATTTATCCAAAATCTTAAGGTATTGCTTATTGTAGGCTACAAGATTCCATAGTAATGATGCTGGAGTGATGGGGAAGAGATCTATATACCTGGGATAGCCAATAAACTCCAAAATGCAAATCAGCAACGAATCAAACCCTTATGCCCTATTATGATGGCAGAAACCCTGATGCTTGTTTTTATTCTTTTTTCTTTGTTTTTTCCTACCCTAAATTCATCCAATTCAGAAAATAAATACCTATACTACTCCATTCCACAACATAAATCTCAGAAAGCAAAAACCTACTTGCCAAGGAGATCGAATACCATCTTCAACCCCCTCGCTTCCTACCTATCTATCTCAAGCACCAGTTCAGGGAAACCCTTACTTTGATGCTCGATTCAAAGCGCGCAAGCGCTCAAGGCTTGAATCCCTTGGTCCCGGCAATGGAACCAAAATGTGGGAGCTTTCACTCAACCGCCAAGACCCACGGACCGCTTATTGATTCAAGCGTTCCAAGCCGAGAACTAATGGCTACCTCTCACATAGCCGACGCACCATCCATATCTACGGGTGTAGTGAGCTTACCTCCGTGTCGTTCGAGTTACCTCCTCTCCCGCGCACTCCGGTAGCTCCACGATCCAAGTGCAAGCTTCAAGCAAGCTCCATCCTCAAGCTCCACGCTCCAAGCTCCATTGCTGCGAGCAAGACAAGAGAAGAGAAGAGAAGAGAAGAAGAGAGGAGACGATGGAGAGCTTCTCCTCCTCGGTCCCTCACCCTCACACACTCACTCCCTCACACTCTCACACTCCCTCTCTCAAGCACAAGCTCAAGCAAGCAAGAACAAGAAGAAGAAGAAGAAGAGGAGAGCTACTTTTGGCCACACACAAGAATGAGCTTCTCATTCACTTTTCAACTTTATATACAAAACCCTAAATCCCTTTTGGGCGGTCATCCCCTTTTTCCCCTTTTTACATGGCCGGCCATAGCCTAGGCCCTTTTTCCCATTGTCCTTCTACCTTCCTAGCTTCCTTTCCACCGCCCATCTACATTTACAAATTGCACGGGTGAGAGCCCGGCGCTCTTTTACAAGATTTCAGGGTGCGCCTTTTCATTTTAAAATGTCCCTTTCCCCTTTTGCCTTTGCCTTGGGCTTTTAAGGTTGCCCTTGCGCTTTTGGCATTTTCTCCTTTTCTTTATTCAGTCGGGCTACCTTTTTTCTGCCTTTGCCCTGCGTCTTTTCCTCTTCCTTTTGCTTTCTTCGTATTGGGGTTAACAATCGGAGCCATCGGTAGGAGGTACCATGGCTCGCCACAGAACACGTCTAGCATGGCAAGGACCATGCAACAACACCTAGGGAGGGAGCTTTGTCAGTAGAGTCCATGGATTCAAATGTCGATGACGAAGAATAGAACTCTCAGCTTACGGACACTCAAGAGGATGATAGAACAGTCACTCGCCCCATTATGCCCATTGCTCAATGAATAAGCATGAAATCCCATAACTTACACCTGGTTTAGAATTGAACAAGGGAAAAATGATTTTGAGGGAGTATGCCAGTGTGCACAATTGATGGTGCATTCATGCGTTCCACCCGGTGTTGGCATATGGTGTGAGAAGGAAGGTCAGGGAGCCTTGTTGTGCAATGTATAGAAAAGGGTGACGTGGCCTGTGATGGCAGCAGAGACCCATCCTGTGGGTGCATAGGGAAACAAGAACGTACCTTACTCCAATGTTGTAACGTCCCTCAATCCTCACTTCTCGATAATTGATTGAGGAAACATCAATCACGCTCAACCCCTCTCTGTCTCACACACTATTGGTGAATACAGGAGGGCAGCCCATTCCTTACACCCATTGATGCAAGACTCATAGTCACTTGTGCAGAGGTTGTATGCCTTGTGTGCATTTGATGGTGCAATTGTGCATCCCGCCCTGTGCCGGCATACAGTGCAAGAAGGAAGGCCATGGAGCCTTATAGTGCAGTGCACATCAACAGACAGTGCTTTGTGCATTGAGAGGCCCATCCTGTGTGTGCAACACTCCATTCACACATTGCTCCTCTCAGTTAAATTGAAGGGAAAAGACTGGTCACTCGGCCCATCCTCTGTCTCACACTCATTTGATAGATATAAAGGATAAACCATACTCACATCCCCATGCGATTAGGATGAAAGCTCACATCACTCAATGGGTTGTCGATGAAAATCGTCGGTTCATTGTCGACAAGGTGCCGATGAAGAGGCATACCTAGGGAGGTAGCCAACAAATCTGGTACTTGATTTTATCTGTAGAGCATGTCGTCTGTGGAATAGTTAGTCTGTTGTAGGGAATCAGTTCTTCGAATGAGACAGGTGATACAATGCACCAAGAGAGGTGGCTCTGAAAAGTTGTGTCTAAAAAGGTTCGGCTAGTGATTCAACTATTTTGGATTGCAGGGTGTTTCCACCTTTTCCACAGCCAGCTTCTCGTCCAAGGGTGTTTACCACCTTTTATTGGAACGAGGCTTGCTATGACAAGGAATTTCTTCATTTTCTCCCATAGCAGTTTGTTTTTTGTTTTTTTCTTTGTTTTTTTCTCTTTCCTACTCCCGAGGGTGTTTCCACCTTTTCTCGAAGAATAGGTCGGCATGATAGGGATTTAAGTCCTTTTCTCCCATGACCGATATATTTGTTTTTCCTTTTTTATTTTTTATTTTTTTTAAACAAAGAAAATGGTAGAAATACCATATGTCATGACCATCCTCATCACCACTACTGGATCAGACAAGAGGAAAATAGAGTAAGGATGGGAGGTCATTGGGAGGGGCTAGCAGAACGAGATTGCCTCATAAGGAAGATCATAAGGGCTATCAGAAGCACAAGGAGAAGGACAATGCGACACCCAAAAGGGAAAGGGTAGGTCAACTGTGATTTTTAGGATCCCCAGGGAGGGAAGTACTTCTTCAGGCGATAGCCATTGATTAGAAAGAGATCCTTAGAAGCATCGACAGCTTGCACTTGGACAAAACCATTTGGGTTGACAACAAATACCTTATAGGGACCCATCCAATGTTGTTGAAGTTTTCCATGAAACTTTTCAAATCGGAATCATCCCGGGGGGTTCAATATAGATGTTGTATGGTATCGTGTGAGTGTAAGAGAGGGGGTTTTTGGAAAGGGACACTTAAGCGTATACATTAGAGGTAGATCCCTCTTAATTTCCTATATTGAACTTAAATTTAAGGAGGGGATAGAGGGAAAAAAGAAGGTGGGGGGATGCATTTGATCACCTCTCTCCATAGATTGGTTTCTCCATGGCATACAAGAGACCTTGATAAGTAAGGTTAAAATCTTAAACCCTCACATAGTAGGGTTATTGAACCTAAGGTTTCTAATTAAAAAAAACATTAACAAACTGTGATATGACCATTTTGATACTTTTAATTGCTTAGGATAGTTCCAAATTTTAAAAAGAAAGTTAGTATATGTTCTATGAAGACTTACATTTAAGAAAGGGGATACATAAAAAGTCATACATGTATATATCTTATAAGCTTAAATACGGGGATATATTACTCTTAAAAACTTCATAAATAGGGGGTTTTTAAGAATTCCTTGCATACAGGTGGTGACATGTCTTCTTTACTATGAGTGAACACCTCGTGTGAATCATAGGCCAGGACAAGATCACCTTCTTTGAACTCCTTGTGCTGGATGAAGCTGTCATGATAGGCCTTGCGTCGCGTTTGAGTGGTTTCCATGCACTGTAGGGCCATCTGTTGAATCTCAACCAAACATTCCAAATGCAATAGGCAGCGCTGGAGAGACTCATCATCTCCCAAGTGTTCGTTGATGGCCATGCATAGAGAGGGTAGCTCTAGTTCAACAAGAAAGATGGATTCTATTCCATACACCAACTGGAAAGGAGTTTGTCCTATAGCTGCTTTATGGGAGGTTCTGTATGTCCAAAGGGCCTCTGTAAGTCAATCATCCCAATCACAGTGATGTGCGGCAATCGTCCTTGTTAGGATCGAGCACAGGATGCGATTGGTGACTTTAACTTAGATGTTGGCTTTGGGGTAATAAGGAGTGGACTTCCGATGGCGGATCTTATACAGGTCTGTAAACTCTTCCATGATCTTGTTAAGGAAGTGCGTACCTCAGTCACTTACGAGCTAGAGGGGACTGCCAAATGGGTGATGATGTTCTTGTACTGGAACAAGGCCACGCTATTACCATCATCCCGCTTCAGAGCTTTAGCTTAACACCACTTGGTGACATAATCTGTACATACAGGATGTATCTGTTCTGTTTCCGTCTTGTGGGCGGATCAATGGGACCCACAAAATCAATCCCCCACTTCTCGAATAATGGATTTAGGAAAATAATGGGTTGCAAGTGTTGAGATATCGAGCTCCACTCGTGATATGCCAAGGTGACCATTGTGCATTTATGTCATCGACTTGTTAGCTGTAGATGCGGTTGGTACATCGCCCATGAATAATAGCTAGATGACAGCTATCCTTATCTACTCTAGTTTGTGTCTCAGTTAGTATGCCACCTTAGTTAGTTGAGTTTGGTTTGAGACCCATATATAGGGTTCTTCTATTTCTCTGTACTTGTATTCTTTTTGGCTTACACAACTAAGAAGAGGAAAACTGTTTTTAGCCTCCACCTTTGTGTGTATTCCCTCATTGTGCAAGTGAGAAAGTTACAAGTGAGACTCCTTCCTTCTCTCTCATAATCTTGACATGGTATCAGAGCATGGTTCGTGGTAAGGAGCTCAAGAAAGCAAACCAAGTTCGCGGTGTTCTGGTAAGAGGACCAGTGTTGCTTTCATTTTTTCGAGTTTGGGAGCAAGTCTCTGCAGGTAGCACAGCCGGAAAGTGCAAGAGTGCGTTGTCTCATATTGAGACGCCCTTCACTGTGTAGCAAGAGGGCAGTATATACTGTGGGAAAGGGCTTTAGCCCATAGTTGCCCTGTTTTTTTTATTTGAGGCCATTTTGGGGCCTGTTTTGGAGGCGGAAGTTTTCCACACGCACTCAGGAAAAGGCCCTTTTTTTGTTGTGTGACCATTGTTCTACAGGTCGGTGAAAAGTTACCGTAGAAATTGCATCTTATGCCTGTGCACAGAGACATTGGGAGTTACAGAATCATCCTTGTTGCCTATTGATGCAAAATCGTCACTAGGAAGTGACTGTGTGGTCAAATACCACTTTCGTCAGTTTTGCAGATTTGCCCTTGTGAGGTTGAAGCTGTGTTTTTCGCAATGACAGAATTTTTTGCAGTGTTCTGTAATGGCGTCCGATTCTCTTTCACAGATTGTCACTGAAAAGCTTGACAAGAATAACTTCCAAGCATGGAAGTTTAGAATGACGAATTTCCTTATGGGAAAAGGATATTGGGAATTCGTTGCAAGAAATAAAGAAGAACTAGTTCTTCCTTATGTTCCCAATCAATAGCAAATGCAGGCATTTAAAGGATGGCATGAGAGAGCCAGAAAAGTTATGTACTGGCTGTCTATCAATATTTTAGATTTTATGATTGTGCATATTCAGGATGCAAGTACACCAAAGGAGGCATGGGATACTTTGTCAAAAATGTATAGCACAAATACGCAAGCTAGAAAAATGTAGCTCAAGCAAGACTTGCACAATGTACAAAGAGAAAGTATGAGCATCAATGACTACCACATGAAGATGAAGAAGATTGCAGATGCACTTGCTTCCATTGGGTCGCCAGTGGAAGATGATGATTTAGTTTCTGTGACCTTGAATGGTCTAGGAAAGGATTATGCACAGTTCCGAACATCCATTTCCGTCCGTGAAAGATTTCTTGATTTTGAGGAGTTGATTGCTCTTCTAATTTCTGAGAGAGCAGAGAAATGGTGGTACATCTTCTTTAGGAGGAACTTCAAAAGAAATTGTCTTCTACTCAAATGCTGGAAGAGGTAGAGGCAAAGGTAGAGGAGGCCGATCTGGAGGCCATGGTAGAAATCAAAATATGCAGCAAACTCAAGAAAACTAGTCCTATGGAGGAGGACGTGGTAACTCTAAAGATAGGATGAGCCAAAGAGGTCGTGGTGGATGGCAAAGATGCCAAAATGCAAACAGCAATGTTGAATGCTACTACTGTGGTAAAATGGGTCATATAGCTAAAGACAGCAAAAGCAGAATGACATCATGAATGAAAAATTGCAACAAGGGAATTATGCATCTTCTAGTAGACAGGGTGATGACAAAAATGAGCATTTGTTTATGGTGCAGCACATGAACAATTCTGTGACAAGTGTAGAAGAAAGCAATGAAGTGTGGTATGTTGACTCAAGTGCATCAAACCACATGACAGGTCATGCAGAATGGATGCAGGATGCAAGGAAAATGAAAAAATTAGGATTTGTGGAGACTGGTGATGATACTGCACATCCTATTATGCAGATTGAAAAAATTCCTTTGTCTATGCAGGATGGGAAAAAAAATACCTGTCAGATGTATTTCATGTCCCGAATATCACCAAGAATCTGGTTTTTGTTGGTCAAATGGTTGAGCAGGGCTTGCAGGTCAGATTTAATCCTCATGGATGCTTTGTTGAGGATATGAAAAATAAAGGTCGCTTGATAGCGAAAGGAAAGAAGGGCAGAATGTTTATGTTGGATGCAGACATGACTGAATTGAGTGCAGCAATGTTTGCACATGGGACCGGTGTAGTTGCAGATATTGATATCTGGCATAAAAGCATTGGCCATGTTAATGTACAACGACTTAAATCAATGCAGGCCCAAAATATTGTTGCAAGATTGCCTAAATTCAAGGTTGCAGAAATGCATAAGGTATGTGAAGCCTGTCAATTTGGAAAACACGCAAGGAAACAATTTCCTAGACATGTTCAAGAGAGTAAGAAGCCATTGGAATTAATCCACTCTGATGTGTGGACTACTAAAGCTGCATCTATTGGAGACTGTCATTATTTTGTCACTTTTATTGATGACTATAACAGAAAAGTTTGGGTGTATTTTATGAAAAAGAAAAGTGAAGTGTTTGGGCATTTCAAAACTCTTAAAGCTATGGTTGAAAAAGAAAGAGGCCTATAAATAAAATGCCTAAGGTCAGATGGAGGGGGAGAGTATCTCTCAAATGAGTTTGCAAGGTTCCTGCAGGAGCATGGCATAAAGCAGCAATATTCCTGCAGTCATACCTCACAACAAAATGGAATTGCAGAAAGGAAAAACATGCATATTGGAGAGGTATCTCGTGCCATGCTCAACGAAAAAGACTTGCCGATTTTTACTAGCCTGAAGTAGTTGTTACAGCAGTCTACATAATGAACAGGACTCCCACTATAGCAATACGTGGGATGACTCCAGAGGAGAGGTATACTAGTAGGAAACCGGATATTTCTCATTTGAAAATTTTTGTTTGCATTGCCTATGTTCATGTGCCAGATGAGTTGAGATCCAAAAGCTGAGAAGTGCATCTTTATTGGTTACTCTCTGCAGAAAGGGTATAGATGCTATAACCCTTCTACTCGTAAGTTTACAGTGAGTAGAGATGTTGTTTTTTATGAGATGAGTAGCTAGTATAAACCAGTAAATGTGATTGATGATGTAGATGCACAAAATGGTAATGATGCATAGAATTCACAGCAGCAGTCACAAAATATTAGTGGACCTGGAGTGTCCTCTAGCAGTGGTTCACATTCTTCGCCATGGACAGGTAGATTGAGATCAGGAGAATCTCCTCAAAACAATGCAGATAGTGGTATGCAGGTTTCACGAAAAGGAAAAGAGAAGGTAAATCAGCCCATGTTTGATGTGAATGCAGGTCACTCTTATGTGGATGGTGAATCCAATGGCTCAGAACAGAGCATTGATGATGAGTTGGTTATTCCTTCTATTGTTACACCTAGAGTAAGGAAGACCAGGGATGTTTTGAGAGCACCTGGGAGTGAACCTACTTTGCGCAGGTCTACTAGAGCTAGGTATCCTGTGGATAGGCTGAAATATGATGGATTTACAGCCATTCACTATGCCTATATGGTTAAAGTGATACAGGAACCAGAACCCACTTCTTTTGAGCAAGCCATGGGAAAAGAAAAATGGGAGAAAGCCATGGATGAAGAAATGGATGCCTTGGAAGAAAATGCTACATGGGAATTGGTACCTTTGCCTAAAGATAAGACTGCAATTGGTTGTAAGTGGGTTTATAAGGTGAAGCACAATGCAAATGGTTATGTGAACAGATACAATGCAATATTAGTAGTCAAGGGATATGCATAAACATATGGCATTGATTATGAAGAAATATTCAGTCTGGTTGCAAGGATGGCAACCGTAAGAGCAGTCATTGCTAAGGATACATCAAAGGGATGGTCTTTACATCAGATGGATGTAAAGAATGCCTTCTTGCATGGTGATTTGCAAGAAGAGGTCTATATGGGGCAGCCACCAGGTTATGTGCATGCTATTCATCCTGAGTTTGTTTGCAGGTTGAAGAAAGCCTTGTATGGCTTGAAGCAAGCACCTAGAGCATGGTCTGACAAGATAGGACAGTATCTTGTCACTATTGGCTTTCAGATTTCCAAGGCAGATTTCTCACTTTCTGTGAGAAAAACAGAGAAAGGTATTATGCTACTTGTCATTTATGTTGATGATTTGATTATGGCAAGTGATAGTGATGAAGATATCCTTCATGTGAAAATGCTATTGAAGCAGAAGTTTGAGATGAAGGATTTGGGAGAGCTGCGTTATTTCTTGGGCATTGAGGTGATTAGATAACCAAGTGGGATACGGCTCTTGCAGAGGCAGTGTGGATTGCACATGCTGTCTAAATATGGGATGACAGGCTATAAGCCTATTTCAGTTCCTTTGGAGCAGAATGTGAAGCTAAGCGCAGATGCAGGTGAGCTTCTGGAATACCCTACTATGTACAGACGCATAGTAGGAAGTTTGATTTATATGACTATTACCAAGCCAGATTTGAGCTATGCTATTGGATTGGTAAGTCGGTTTATGCAGGCTCCAAGGAAATCGCATTTGGATGCGGCTAGACGCATACTCAAGTATGTGAAGTCCACATTGCAGTATGGACTATTTTATGAGACTGGGGTTCAGATACAGTTGCATGGATACACTGATGTTGATTGGGTTGGTAGTGTTTTTGATAGACGATCTACCAGTGGATATGTGTTCTCTTTTGGGAGTGCTGCAGTCACTTGGGGCAGCAAGAAACAGCCTACAGTTGCCTTGTCGAGCATAGAGGTTGAGTACAAAGGTGCAGCAATGGTTGCATGTGAGGTAGCTTGGTTGCATAAGCTACTTTATGATATGCATCAACCTACAGATGGGCCAATTGTCATTTATTGTGACAACATGAGAAGTATACACTTGGAAAATAACCCAGTCTATCATGCTAGAACAAAGCACATTGAGGTGCATTATCACTATGTGCGGGAGAGGGTTTTACTAGGTCTTATTGATCTAGTTTATGTTAGCATAGAGGATCAGGTAGCTGATATATTCAAGAAGGCATTGGGCGTAGAGAAGCTATGCAAGTTCAAAGACCTACTGGTGTACAGGAATTGGGGTTGAGCTCGAGGGGGAGTGTTGGGATATCAAGCTCCACTCATGATATGGCAGGGTGACCGTTGTGCATTTATGTTACCAACTTGTTAGCTGCAGATGCGGTTGGTACATCGCCCATGAATAATAGCTAGATGACATCTATCCTTATCTACTCTAGTTCGTGGCTCAGTTAGTATGCCACCTTAGTTAGTTGAGTTTGGTTTGAGACCCATATATAGGATTCTTCTATTTCTCTGTACTTGCGTTCTTTTTGGCTTACACAACTAAGAAGAGGAAAACTATTTTTAGCCTCCACCTTTGTATGTATTCCCCCATTATGTAAGTGAGAAAGCTACTAGTGAGACTCCTTCCTTCTCTCCCAAAATCTTGACAGCAAGGGCATGTCACTGGAGTTCGTAGGCTTTCCCATTCGTTGACAAGTATCGCATCTCTTGCAGTAGTCATAAGCATCCTTTTGGATGGTTGGCCACAAATATCCTCCAAGTAGGGCTTTTTTGGTTGTCGCTTCTCCTGCGAAATGTCCACCACATGGTTCGTCATGGCATGCTGTCAATACTATGCCGATTTCTTCTCTTGCAACACATCTTTGCAAGACTTCATCTTTTCCCTTCTTGTATAATACACCACCTAGCAAGGTCTAGGGGGTTGATTCCAATAGAAGCTTCTTCTTCTCTCTGCTAGAGAGGCTAGGGGGTATTGTTGAGTTGCCAGGAGGTTGGCTATGTCTGCATATCAGGGAGTTACAGTTTCAACCAAAAATAAGAAAGCATCAGGGAGGTTCGGATTATCCTATTTCTCTTATGCAGTTTGAGGGATCCATGATGAACAGATAATTGGCTAGGACATGGGAATGGTCAGGCTTAGTGACCACTTCAAAATCAAACTCTTGGAATAGGAGCAACCATCTCATCATTCGTCCTTTGACATTTACTTTGTTCATCAGGAAGGACAGGGCTTCATGGTCCATGTAAAACTTGAAATGGGTCAACAGTAGATAGTGTCAAAACTTCTCCAATGCAAACACCATTGCCAAGCACTCAAACTTTGTCATTGTATAGTTCTGTTTTCTATCAGTGACCTTTTGGCTTGCATAATATACTGGTTTATCCAACTTGCAAGAACCCTTCTAGCGGCATAAGACAGCGCCTAGCCCTTTGACTGATGCATCTGCGTGCACATGGAACTCCTTTGTCCAGTCGAGGTTGTAGGATGGGTACTCTGATGAGGCATTGTTTCAGGGTATTAAAGGCTTCTTCGCACTCATCAATCCAAAGGAAATCCACATCTTTCCTTAGGAGCTTATGCAGAGGGGTTGCCTTGGTTGCAAAATGTGTAATAAATCTTCTGTAGTAGCCCATATGGCCAAGAAATCCCCTTAATTGCTTAAGGTTCATTGGGGCTGTCAAGATAGCAATCTTCTCAATCTTAGCAGGATCTATTGTATCCCTTGTGCAGAGACAACGTGGCCTAGAAGAACTCTTGATGAGATGCCAAAGACACATTTGTCAGGGTTGAGAGAAATCCCATACTCTCAGCATCTATCAAAACATTTCTCTAGGTGTTCTCAATGCTCACAGATTAGGCTATAGACACAGAGGTCACCGAGATACACCTCAATGAAATCATGCAGATGGTTTTGGAAGGTAGCCATCATTACTTGTTGGAAGGTAGCAAGAGCATTACAGAGCCCAAACAACATCACTATGTAAGCATAGGTTCCCCATTTTGTTGTGAAGGTTGTTTTGGATTGGTCCTCTTTTGCGATTTGGACTTAGTTGTATCCGCTGAATCTATCCAAGAGGGAATACAACTCATGGTCTGCCACTGTGTCCAACAGTTGGTCTATGAATGGAATAGGGAAATGATCCTTCTTTATCTTCGAGTTCAGCTTTCGAAAGTCTACACATATTCGAAGTTTCCCGTTCTTCTTGGGTACGAACACAATGGAAAAAACCCATTCACCGTTAGCCACGGGATAAATGAAGACTTCAAGGAGATTCAATAATTCAGCCTTCACCAGAGTAGAATAATGGGGATTTATATGCCTTTGTCTTTGCATCATCGGTTTGGCATCAAGATCAAGGTCAATGTGATGTTGACATACTATAGGGTCAATCGCCTTCAGATCTTTGTATGACCAAGCAAACATGTCTAAGTTATCCTTTAGTAGGTCTCGCAGGACCACTAGTTCTTCTTCTGGAAGTTTTAGACCCACTTTCAGGTGATGCTCAGTACTGTTAGCATCCACGAATGTCAATTTCCTTTCACCTTCCACTTCACGAATAAATGTCCCATGGATTACTTTTGGATAGAGAGCTAACTCCTTTAAGGGAGTGATCTCATCTTCTGATGATACACTGGAACTATTGTTATCTTTTAATGGAGGCTTAGCTCACTCTTGGGGAGGCTAAAAGGGTATCATTGAGGTTTTGAGTTTGGGTTGGGAATGATTTACTTCTTGACTCAAGAATTCGTCTTCTGAAGATGCATCCAAGAACGTCACATAACAAGAACTTATTGCGTTCTGTTTGAGTTGCAGGGCCGAGGGTTGTTGGCAAGGTGCATCATCATCATCTTTTTTAAAGAAGGGTAACTTTGGACGACAAGAGCCATTTCCGAAGGAAGGCTTACTCTTCTTAATCCATTTCTTATAAAGGCCTTGCGTATGACATGATTCATGGATTAGTCCAAAGGGTACCACAATCATTCTGTCAAACATAAAGAGATCTTCTGCTTCTGAGGCTTCAGGAACATCAGTAATGTCTTTTTCATCTCTGCCTTCTGTGTGAGTAGATAGATCCTTTTAGCTTGCTTTCATAATCTTCGTCTGCATTATCACTTTTGTCCTCTTCAAGTTCAGTTTCTACATGTGTGGGTGTTCTGTAAGAGAAGAACAAGGTCTTTGTTATATCCTCTACTTCTGCTTCTATCTCTAGCTCTACTTCTGTCTCTGCCTTTTCTTCTGCTTCTGTCTTTGCTTCTTCTTCTGTCTCTACTTTTTTTTCTAACTCTGCGACGACTGCCAGGTAACAGAGAGAACAGTATATCCATGCTTCTATTTCGCTATATCAGAGTTGATTTCAGATGTCAATTCGGGTTTAGGTAGGAGGTATTCTTTCATGGACAAAGACTTTTCTTCCCTCGGTAGTTGCCTTGTAGTGCCCACTGTTAGGGACTGTGCCTTTGTTTTCTTGGGAAAGATCTATTTAATAGCCTCTTTGTCTCCTGATGTACCATCTGTTACTTCATTGGAGGAGTCTTTTATAACTTTGATGGATGTGGATCCATTGCCTTTTTGCAATGCATACAATTTCAACACCACTTTATTGGGTCCTCTGCCTAGGGTTAGGATTCCTTTGAACTAGTCCGTCCTTGCTCTTACTTCAAAAAGCCAAGGTCTTCCCAAGAGTAGAGGGTATGAGGTCCCATAGGAATTTGGTTTGACCAGCAAATATGTCAGGCAATAGTCTCTTCCTGCAAGGGTTGTTTTTACGTATGGGAGGATGCCCAACAGTTTGATTCTACTTTGGTCTGCCAATCTGATAAGCCAATGTGTAGGTTGAATTCATTGCAAACCTAGATCCTTCATTGTCACATCCGTCATTATGTCTATTGATGAGCCTCCATCAATCAATGCATCTGAAATAAAGCATCCTTCTATCTATACACCAATCTCTGGGGTTCCAAGAGATCCAGGAAGGTGTTGGCCACATCTACTTCCTTCATAGGTTTTGAGGCTCTATTGAACTTTGTTATTGTTGAGGGAGCAATCCTTAGGCCGTGTCTTCTTTTCAAGATACTTTTGAATCTTTTTTGGCAACTAGGAGACAACATTAGTAATAACTATCGAAATGTTAGGTTTGGTTTAAAGGTGTCTAGGTCTTTGACCAAATCATACTTTTTGATAGGAGCCCACAGGCTTTTCCAATCAACTGGAAAATGGGACCACTCCCACTTTTATCTTCCATTTTTCTTCTAGAAGTGGCAACATCTGCGCTTCTTCTTCATGAGGAGGTACTTCTGTATCCTCTATTTCCTAGACCTCTGGTTCTGTCTCTACAATTTTCTTTGTAGTTCTTTGTGGCTCTGTAGTGCTCTGTACTACATTATTCTAGATTGCATTGTTTTGCTTATCCCGAGGAGGGTTGAGCTTCACAGTCTTGGCAGAAGGAACGCTCTCTTTTGGAACTATGGGTTATCCTTTCTTTGCTCGTGTTATTGCGGCCACTTCCAATTCCACCAAATTGGAAGTGGGTTCTTGGGTCTTTTGTTGGGTATCAGAAGTAGATTTCACAAGGGATGGACTTGGACAATATTTTGTAGTGTGGCCTTCTCCTTTTCATCGGCTACATAAGGGCTTGTAATCCACATATCTTCTAGGGTTTGGACAATTTGGTGAGATATGACCCTTTTCTCCACATCTGTAACATTCCACCTCTGATCTCTGACCAGATCTCTGACCACCGCCAGCAGATTGTCGTCCTTTGTAACTTTGAGAGGGAAACCTCCTTGGATCGAAATTAGGACCAAACTCCCTAGGCTTTGATCCAATGTCTTGCATTGTCATTTTGGATTCCATCAAGTTGAATCTTACATTCTTTCTTGTTTCGTGCATCCCTTTCAGAGAGAAAATATCCTCTGTATGTTTCTTCCTCAAACAGTATGAAAAGAAGGCTCTAGGAATGGTTGGTTTTTGGGTACATTCAGTGGCTAAATGTCCCGCTTGATGGCACTTTCTGCACCATGTATTAGAACATATCACATCTCTCCCACCTCCTGCAGGAGTGGATATATTGGTGATATTCACCTTCAACATCTGTAGCTGCTCTATAATCACATCCATAAGTTCTTTCTTGATACTTGCTACTGAATTGGATAGGTAGCCATTTAGATTTTCACCTCCTAATATACTTGTAGTAGGATTTTGGGAAGCTTCTGTAATTATTGCATATACGGCTTGGGTTGATCCTGGAGGTCCTCTGTTTTGGTTCTGATTCAGAGCTCCTATTGAGACTTGGAGTTTTTTATTCTAGTGGGTAGGCTTCCACTGTTGTTGTGTCACCATTGGAGGAATTATTTGAGACCATTGCTATTGTGATTGAACCATCATTTGAGACATTGTCGTTTGCGGCCACTATGGATTAGGTGCATTGTACTTGCAGCACTGTTTGCATCTGGGGGCAGGGGTAGGGTACTGTCCCTGGGACTGCATTTGGTGGGTATACTATTCTTGGCATGGGAGGAGGTAAGAATCGTCTTCATGTATTCATTGACAACCTTGCTTCAACTTCGTCATACAGTCTTTCACCTTCCACTGCAGCTTGTAGATTGACTGGCCTTCTCAATTCCATGAACTTGGAACTTCCAATTGTAGGCCTCTGAGGAACACTCCTTTCTGGATGCCTTCATCTAAATTATGATTGGTCCATCTCTTCAAGATGGATTCATTCGCAAGACATAAGATTCTACTCTTTCTCCAAAGGATTGACTTAGGTTCATGAACTCCTATTGCATCCGCTCTTCAAAACCTTCACGCCTAAATTTAGTGAGGAAGGCCAACTTCAGGTCATCCCATGTGCCCAAAGTTCTTGCTACTTGTCTTTCATACCACTAAAACGCCATGCTCTTGAAGGTGGTGGAGAATATTGCTAACCAATGCTTAGGGGTTCTGGTATTGTTAGCCACACATGCAACCATAAATTCTGTTACATAAAGATCAGGGTCTTCATTGTACTCTCCCTTAAAAATTGACAATGGGACTACATTTGTTGGCCTGTCATCAATATTTCTAGGACAAATTTGACTAGGAAGAGGACCTTGAGTCACCATGGGGACTTCTGTAAAGAGTGCTTTTAAGGTGTCAAAGGAAGCTTCTACTGTACAAGCTCATTCTCCGCCTTGATTCTTGTCGTCTCTCTTCTCACATACCTCTGGACTTGTTCTAGTGCTTGCCTCTTGATTGCATCATTCATCAGGGGATTGGCTCCAATCAATTGTATGTAATCAATAGAACAGAATTAGAGGGGGGGCTTTAGCCTCTTGGGGACTCTCTGGCCAACATCTTTTCTACTTCATTCTTTTCAACATCTCTGAATTCAGCTTTCAAACTACTACAGAGGGGGAGATATTCTGTTTTGAAAGTATCAAAACTGATTCTTTTGAGGATCGTTGTTGTGCCATCATCATAATAATGTCAGCTTTTGATGGTTTTAATTGTATATGTTGTAAAGAACACTCTGTCTCCCAACTTCCAGTGGGTTGCCAATTGGACAAACAAAAGATTGTCAAAATACCAAGCATCCCATGTGTCTTGCTGTTGAGCATCCATGAACAAATTCCAACTCTTTTCTTTGTTTTCGTGAGCCTCCATGGACCATGACTCCTGAAGCTTCTTCACGATCTCCCACTTGAGGATGTTTGGAAACTTCTCAATGAATGCCAAATCTTCCATGGATGGTCATTATCTCTATTTCTACACTTCAGTTTGTTCCCAAACAATTTGCTACCAAGATGCACGTTTCTGCTACTTCAACAGGAAGAGAAAATAGTCCACTACATAGAGCCTGCATCATGATGATAATATGTTTTCGCCATTGTGGGATGAACTTCTTTTAGAAATTGGCTTTGGCAATAAGAATCTCCAACTCTTCAGTGGAAGAAGTAACTTTGCAAGCATCCATTGAATTCTTCTCTTCTTAGAAATGCCATTTCCTTCATTTTCAGCCTCTTTTGATGCTTGTTCATGGCAGGTTTCCTCGGTTGCACTCCAAAAACATGGAGCCCCAAGAGAGACACCAAGGAAAAGGGATTTCTATTGCAAGAAAATCTATCTTGTAACATCAACAAGCTTTTGTTTCATTCTTTTGAGAACCACAACAAGGAAAAGAACAAATCTTCACACAGCATCATAGTAGATATCTCCCACAGATTTGATAGAATCAACCATAATCTTCAACATCTTCATAGAATCCACCAAATATAGAACAAGAAACACAAGAGAATACACCAATTCTGAATTGAAATAATCACATAGTATTCATCTTCATTATCTTTATAGTTCTCTCTCTCTATCTCTCATAGATAGATACATTGTTTTGATAGAATTTGCTCTCTCTCTCTCTCTCTCTCTCTCTCTCTCTCTCTCTCTCTCTCTCTCTCTCTCTCTCTCTCTCTCAATCAATCAATCAATCAATAGTACATCATCTCCTTACTACAATGCTCAATAATGACTCTCAATAATCTTCTCTTGGTCGTGGATGCACCTCCCAAGAGGTATGGGAGGTATGAAAGGGCACTAGAGCCACTACAGTGTCTGTTCATAGCTCACTACTGTCATTAGGAAAAAAATAAACTCACAAATGGGCCCTTAAAAATAATATAGTTTAAGATGTGGGCCTTTTGGATTGTCCAATAGGAAGGCTAGATGTTGATATCCATGGAGGGTGAATCTTCTCTCTCCAAATCTTGGGTTTTCTATTAAAAAAAGGGATAGGGGGATTAAAAAAAGGGAGAATGAATAGTACATAAAATTTAAGTTTCTCTCACCTCGTATTTCTCCCCATTTTTTTGGAGAATTTTCAATTTTGATTTTTTCCCTCTCACAAAATCAGTTTGACCCAAAAGTTGAGCAACATACCACTTTCCCTCTCTTCTCTATACTCGTGAATTTTCATCTCCATTAAAGTTGAGAGTAATTAGGGTTTTGAGCATTCTGCTTACCTCTGCACTTTCTTCTCCATGCAGCTCCAGATTTTGGGCAAAACACAAGTGCCCATCTCTCTTTGCATTTTCTCTTGTTTGCTATTTTTTCAATAGGGTTTGATGTCATTTCTTACTGTTGTTGTTGTTTTATCGCAAAGGTTGTTTGGGGCACAAGATAGAGGTGCTCATCTCTCTCTCCTTTCTTTCCCTCCTCTCTCTATGTGTTGTTTCTCTTTTATGTTGTGTTTTCAATAGAATTTGATGTTGGTTCTAATTGTTGTTTTCTTGCAGAGTTTATTTGGAGCAAGAGGCAAAGGTGTTAATCTATCTCTCTATTGGTTTTTTTTTTACTGATATCTTTTCAATACAACATAATGTTAGTTCTAACCCTTCTTGTTGTTTTATTGCAAAGATCATTTTGGGTGACATTGCATAAGTGCTTATCTCTCCCTCCCTCTCTCTTTCTCTCTCTATGTTTCCTCTTTTCTACTGTTTTTTCAATATATCTTCATGTAAATACTAACTCTTGTAAAATTGTATTTTGCAGAGATCAATTTGGGCAAGATTGGATAGGTGCTCATTTCTTTCTCTCTCCCGTGTACTCACACACTCTCTTTCTTCCTCTCTACATGATCCCTTTTCTACTATCTTTACAATAGGGTTTGATGCTAGTTCTAACTTAAGGATCAATTGTTGTTACAGCACTTAACACAAGGTAGAGCATAGATTCTGGTGCTCAATTTACAGGTAAATCTACCATATTTTATGGTGCCAAATTTTATTCATTTAATTAGTGACTTTTATGTTTGATGGGATTGATGTTTTGTTATGTCCATCATTTGCAATGGGTTTTGATTAGCAATGATTCAATCTTATCTTCAGCAGATTAGCTTATAGGTAAATTGGCCCTGTTTTGTATTGCTTCTATTCATGCAATTATCTAGATATTTTTTGCTAAAAGGGATTCATGCAATTATTTTTGTTAAAAGGGATTCATGCAGGTGTTTCTTTGTACATGCAGGTATTGTACAATCTTTAGGTGAAGCATATAATTCTCATTCAACTATTTTGATGTGGTGAGTGATTCCTTTGTGTTGGATGATATGGATCTGCTGGTTCAAAAATCCTCTGCTTTATTGGTCCTATGTGTCCATTTGGATCTCCATGCCAATTGGCAATGATCCATGAAACTCTTGTATCATATCATCCATATAACACACAATGTGTTGAGTCTTAGAATATCTCAGGTATCAATCCAATGTGCCTATTAAGATTTGCATGCCATGTAGCTGCTATCCTTGTAACAACTACCCTATAATACCCACATTTCATACAATGTATTGAGTCAAATCAGACTCCTCTTCATTATAATAAAATTTATTTTGTCAAAATTATCTGAGTATTATGCTATTTTTTTCATTATATTTTATGTAAATGCTATGATTAAAGTGATGTCTTGAAATTAAATCTATACTTTTGTTGATGTATATATCCATATGCGTTTCGATATCGATGTTTATGTCTGTTTACAAAATTTTAAACATCTCTTAATGCCATGTTGATTTGTATGGCATATTGGTGATTACTGGACAGACTTAAAATGCTTATTATTTAGGGGTTAATACATACTTTTTTACATCTAATGCATAGGTTATAATGCTTGAGAGAAGAACAAGCATTCTCTCGATAGATGTATGTAAGTAAAAAGATAAAGAAGGGAATTGGATCACTGATACGTATCATTGCTCGTCTTGGGTACATATGCATCCAAGTATGAAGGGAGATTTTAGGGTGAAAGCATCAGCAATTGTAGATGTATCAAAGCACTGGAAGGTAAAGTTTTAGCTCTCTGACAAAGGAATGTTGATTCTCACCTTGTAACAAAGGTGTTTGTACAACATGTATTCATGCAAAAACAAATACATATTGCGTCCATTGTGCCCTTTCAACGAAACATTGCAAACAGTAAGTATTTGCAACTCATTGAGAATAAGAAATTTCATGATACCTATGTAACAACTTGTCTCGTATTTACAGAAGTATACCCTTCGGATTGCTGTGAGTGGCAAAATTTTGAGAGTTTCACTAGTTCTTTAAGTGTTACCACCTTGAAATTGGTAGATTGCTCTCTTTGAGGGGCGTAGAGGTAAGTAGCTCGCAAAGGACCTTGTTTTTTTCTATGATTCCAAGTATATATTGCCCAAGGGGAGTCGAGAATATGGAACCCTTGAGTCTATGCACATATCGAATCTCAATAGCATAGAATGGCCATTGTGTAGTAGCGACATTTTGCACATTTTTTAGCACAATAATTTCAGCAAACATATTGAATTCTATGAAGCCAAGCACCAGCTCAAAGAATGTACATCTAAGCTGGTTCATACCGATTGCAATTTTTGCACACATGTTCAAGAAATGTAAGGGTTTGAGACGTACCAAAAGCACGTACGTCATAAAAAATACATTAGAGGATTATGTAACAAGGATTCTAGGCAAAACTTGGACATAAAAAATAATGCACAGTCTTGATACAGTGGAGTGTCGAGTCACAACAAGGGACATGGCTTTTAGGTAAAAATTTTCTCTCTTAGTTGACTATTATCTTACTTTGGGATGAATCGGCTAACTTTCGTTTCCAATTACAAGTACTTTGTCACACGATAAACTTTATGCCTAGTGTTCAAGTATCGTAGATGGAGGATGCTCAAGGGTAAATGGTTGTGCCTTGATCAAGACATACATGAAAGTGTAGCTATGGATGTTACTGTCATTTGTAAGGGCCGTGAGCCCCAAGTGTTGCAAATGGAGGATGATTGGCCCTTGAGTATAATGCGCCAGGAAATTACAATGTTAATGCAGAATCCACCTGTTAGCTTCAATTTTAAACTAGATGGTAGGAAAATTCGAAGCCAAGCTGAGGATATTGTTACCAGCGGAAAGTGTGTGGCTCCACATATTTTAGAAATTGTAAAGTCTCCCTAAAAATCCCAACACCACAAGAAGTTGTAATATCCAACACCTATAAATTTTTGGATTTTTTTGGCCAATAGAATATTGTCTCTTACAAACTTGCAATATTTAAAATTTATGGTATTTATGCAAAATCATACACTTGTTATACACTTTTCACATCAACACATTTACATATGCATGTAAACTTTACAAAGGTGTAAGTAAAGCCATAACTAAATATTGTATGTGAACAACCCTTAGTGGTTTAAAACATAAGGTTTTTAAGGTAGAACTAGTTTAGTTCTTGTTTCATTGTTTCATTTCACACTTTCTCTCTTCATCTCTTTATATCCACCACATCCCTCCTACCTGCTATGATGGATGCTCGTGCACACTTTGATGAGTGGATCCATGAGACTATCTTTGCCAACCAGGGTGATGAGATATCCATGTTTTCTCTAAGAACTTCAACCTTGAAAGTGTGCTCTCATCGCTAGATCCTCCCGTTCAGGTTTTGGAAGACTTTGTGAGCACCATTGCTACATGCACATACTCCATCGAGGGATCCGACATGACTTGGGTGCCTCTAGAATAGCTCATGGTATTTCAAGTAGGGAAGAATTGCCAAAAAGTGGTGAATAGGTGTCTGGCCCATGTGGATCCTTCACATAGAGTATGCACCGTTCCCATAGGAAATGCACCAGGTACATCACCTTTGGATCTCGTGGAGTGTGATTGTGCATTGGCAATTTACCTCCTTGCATTGGTTACATCCCTAGAGGAGGAGAGAAATGACGATACAACTCCACAAGTTGTTTCTATCACATACATGGGAGAAGAACCGATTGAAGCGCTCATAAATGTTGAAGAGGAACATGAGTGGTGGCAGAGCAAGGGTTAGCTCTCATGGTGCCATCTTTTTCAGAACAGCCACAAGTCGACAAACCCAATCTTGCCTCCTTGACACCCATTGAAGTAGATGGTGTACAATACTTGCTTCTATCAGATGTACTGCAATACTTGGAAATGAAGGAAGAAGAGTTGTTTTCTATCCTAGTTAGGGATTCAATGGAAGACCTGATCGATTATGATTACATGGATGTGCATCCAACAATGGCAGAGATTGGAAGATATGATGGCACAAGCTTAGATATTGTGAGTGCGATCATAGTAGCACAGGAGCATATTACCTCGGTTGAAGAAGATTACCTTGTGCCAGATGCTGAATTTGAAGCGCTGCAGCATGATTTGTTTAGACCAAGGCCCCCGCTTCCTATCAAGGAGTTTGTAGATCCCTCTGCCCAAAGAGGTGCCTCCGTGACACACGAGGAAATGAAGATACAAGATGATCTGGAGAAGGTGAGATTTATAACTACCATATATTTTTATGCAATGAAACTTGACGGTAGGGTACGTCAGGTCCCCGGAGCCCACCGATGAAAGCTTGGCCAAAAATGATGCCTGCAACTGCCCTATCCAAAGTTTGGCGTCTGGGGGCCAATTTCTAGCCTGCATCTGCCCTGTCCGAAGTCTGGCATTAGGGGCTACTTTCTAGCCTAGAAAGTGGCCCCAATTGCTAGACTTCAAACAGGGTAGCTGCAGGCATCATTTTTTGCCAAGATTTCACCAATGGACTCTGGGGGACTCGACGCACACTATTGTCAAGTTTCATTGCTTTCTAATAACTCTAGGTTAGTCATTAAATATATTGTTTGATTTGACTTTGTCATTCAGGACATCTTGTATATAGATGAGTTTGCATCAAGGCAAGGAGGAGCTCAACATGCGGATTGACGAAAGGTTTCAGCTCTGAGAAGGAGTATATTGGTAATCTTGTTGCAGATTTGGTGGTCTTCCATAAGAAGTGCTCACCAGGCGGGCAATAAATAATCATGAAAATTTGATCTTTGACCAAGTTTGGACCTTTTCAAGCGATACGTGTGACATCTAGCTTGGAGAAGGTGGTACTAATCAAGCGATCAAAGCTTCTTTACTTGTTGACCAAACACGTGGTGGAGCAATGTGTGTGCTTGCTACATTAGGCGACCTCGCTAAAGTGTCAGATCCGCTTCTCCTGGAGAAAGAGCTAAAGGGAGAGTGCATCATTTTTGAAGCAAAGAAGGAACTTATATTTTCATCGGAAGATGCCCCCCTCCTCTCACCAATGAAAAAGCCAAGGAACAATTGAGAGTTCTTGTTGGCTATCGGCTTTTTGTATCTACCATCACTAACAGCCATCACATGTATTTTTCTTGATGAATATAAGATACTTTACTTTGTCCCTATAAATAAATATTTATTAAATAAATGTGTGGTTTGTATAAGCCTGTTGCTACATTAGAGGAGGCTCCACCTTGTGCTCCAGGTGGCGAGCCTTGGCGTGATGTCTTCTCAGGGCCAAAACGGCAACATGCTTGCTTGGTGCGTGCCATACAAGCTCAAGGAGGGCAAGATGGAGAAGAGACATAGGTTGGGGATGTGAAAATGGAGGAAGCAAAGAAATCAAGATGTGAAAATGAGAAGAAGAATGAACTTTTCACCCATTTAAACCCCAAAACCGGGCTAATGCAGCTTCATATGCACTATCCATCGTGTGATCGTAAATCCATAACCTTTTATCAGAATGCGATGAAACTTCACATGTGCACTTGTTAGGTGGCCAAGAGCCTTTTTTTTTTGGAAAAAAAAGTGACAGCAGATCCCTGGTCCGGCAAGGAAAGTGGCTCCAGACGACAAACTTGTCGGATAGGGGTCTGCAAGCACTTTTTTTCCAAAAAAAAAATTGGGCTCTTGGCCACCTAACGAGTGCGCGTGCAAAGTTTCTTCACATTACGATACAATTTAGTATTTTAAAAATTATCCCACACCAAAAGTATGGATGGATTGATAATTGAGAAATCAACATCGCGACTACTGGCCCTTAGAAACTTCGCACCACATAGACTATACAGAGGCATTAGGAGTAAAGTTTACAATAAGAAATGGCAAAGACACGACGTGATTCCATCATGTCTGCAGCCGATTCATCAGCACTTTGATTTGTTCTCTTTTGCGAGAGTTTAGCATCATCTGCTATTATAATTCTATACCACCAAGATAGCAATTGGATCATTGGATTGCTACCATTCACCCCTCCACTATGATCAGTTTCTCTTTGGTATGTACCATGCACTATCCAATGTGAATTTTTCATTCCTTGTGTGGACCAAATTCCAATTCTTCCCTTTTCTGCAAAGTATGGCCCATGTGCCTCAAGGATATGCTACAAAGACACATATCACATGAGTAAAACTATGCTCAATAGTTTATACAATTCATACAATTTTAAAATATTAACTTAGTACGCACCATGTAATGTGTGATAGAGCTTTTGCCCCATACTTTCACCATGTTTTCATAGAAGCTATGCACATCATTGATAAATTCTTGCTTATCTTCATTGTTAAACACCATCTTGCGAAGTAAGGGAGCCAATTTGTTAAGATTTATCCAAACCTTAGCTTTGGCCAATCTTGTTTTTCCTCCATTACTTTGATCAAGAACTCCAAAATGTAACTTTTTTCACCCATCGTAGTCTTGCGGCCCATGAACCATGACATTCCCTTCCTCATTGATGGGTACTGAGAGAAACTTCCTAGCCTTTGCTCCTCCAAAGCAAGGCTTTTTTGGCAAGTTACTAGATTTCTCTGATCTCTTCTCATCTTTTTCAATTGTCACTTGATGCTTGTGTAGCCCAATTTCTGATAGCACTCGCTCCACATTCCTACACATTGCAATGGCTTCTTTTTCTGGTTGCGTCCTATAAGCAAAGAAAATGTATTCATATACAAGGTTCTCCATAATTGTGACAAAAGCATGTAATGAACAAATGTGAATATGATCCAAGGGATTGTTGAAGATGGGCTTCCAAGTGGGATCTTCTCTATTGGGTGTTGGTGCAGCACTTGTCACCTTTCGCTAGTTCTTCTTTCCATCCTTTCCTTCCACCCTCTTTGTCAAGCAATATAGGCATGGATTCTTTGTATTTGCACCATTGGAGATTCCACACATGCATTTTAAAGTTTTCAAGTCTCTTGCAAGATGCCATTCAACCAAGTATTGATCATACCCTTCAACTGAGAGAATCTCACCATGTTCCTGACGATCGATGATGCTTGTAATGCTTGTGTGCATAAAGAATAGCTGCAGCACCTCAAATGTTTTCTTAGGAACTTCAAATGCAGTGAGCCACCACACATGGTGCTTAGATTGAACACTAAAGTTCCCTGGGTTGTTCTTATCAAATTGTAAAGCTCTATCCATCAAAGTTACACTAACTCTTTCAAGTTTTAATCCTTTGACGACCTCACTTATCTAATTTTATAACAAACTGCAATTTACCATTATATTCCTCAACAGACATATTGTATTACATTACCATTGCCGACTGCACCTTGTTCAAATCTAAATAGTAATTTTCGAGTTCAGTGAACTTCACCTCATATGCATTTTTGGTCCCAACCTTTAGTGTTTCCACACATTGAACATGCATGGGATCTCCTATCAACTCCAAAACCTTTGTATTGAGTTTCCGTCAGGCCTCTATTAACTTTGAAGGTTGAGGAGGCACGATTCTATTTCTCTTTAGCACACGACCAAACCCAGCCTTCACACCTTTGAATATCTTTGAGTAAGTTGTGCTAATGCTGGCCTTGTCATAAATAGATTGTGCATCCACAACTGAGAACGCATTTGATATATCTTTTAATGTGCACAAATCACCTTTTCCTTCACAATCTTAAACTTAGGATTGCTCAAAGTGTTTTCCAATGTACTTGCCTTCAACAATCTACTAATACACAATCCAATCTCACCCTCACCTAGGTTCTCTTTCTGAGCTACCTTACATGCTTTGATACATTGCTTCCACTGGCCACTATTCACAATTAACTCATTGATTGGCTTCTTCTTTCGTTTGCGCTCATGTGTTAGCTTGTTGTTGATCTTTCTCAAGTCATCCAATTGTGCCTTTGCCTCCTCATATGAGATACCAATGTCATGGATAGTTTCCTGCATTGAAATAATTTGATTGTTTTGTTGAATTATAGTGCCATTCAGCTGTACCACTTGTCCTATGAGCTATTGTATATGAAATCGATGTGCAGTGATCACATCATGGCAATTTTTTATGGTTGCTTGGCAAGTTCTAAATACTTTGAACGCCTGGTCATTGAGGCGCCTAGTATAACCAAGTAACCCATTTTCACCCTCACACACATACTTCAGCAAATTTGTGATTCCTGAGAAAGTTGGAGGTCTATTGTTTAAGGGGTCAATTGGGTAGATTCCCCTACCAACCAACAAATCTACATGTTTCAGTCCCATTTGCCTATAACTCTGCAAAACATGAGGGTTGATACTGGTACGTTGGGTTCTTTTGAATAATAAGGCATATTCAATCTCTACCTCAATATGCATCTCCTTCTTTATTGTATTCATTTTACTATTAATAGGAACGGGGAGCCTACTTAGTTGTCACAAGAGGTAGAGTCGAGATGCACAGAGAGGCACACAAAGGTGCCAAGGGAAAGGAGGGTGTAAGTAATTCACTCTGTTAATGAAGGTTGCATAAACATAGAGAAGAGGTCACAATAGCGCCATGAGAGAGTATAGATATGGGGGGAAATAGCTCAGAGGATAGGGATGTCCAAGACTTTTCGTATTTTAGATATTCCTATTTTGCCTCCAAAAACATCTCCAAAAAACACGAAATTTGACCAGTTGGTTTGTTTTTTTACCAAAAGCTAGGATATAAAAAATCCCCAAAATATCTTAAAAGGAACTTCCAAATTTTCATTTTCCTTGTTCTCGATTAAAAAATCAATTACCTCGTATCTACAAATCATTTTGCATTGAAAACGAAGCACCACACTCCCATAACTAACTCCTTTTTTAATATAAAATTTAGTTGAAAAAGACTTCTTGAATGAGGGGTGAGAAGGAATCGGAGTATATCTTTGTAGATAATATAAAAAAGGCAAAACAAGATTGCAAAAGTGGAGAGAGAGGAGGATTATTTTACTATTCTTCTCTCCTCTTTTCCTTATTTTAAGGAGGAGAGAGGGGGGGCTAAAAGACCCATTTGTGAGTTCATTTTTTTCCTAATGCACTTCACTCCAATCTTCTCTTCAGTCTTTAGCAACTACTTCTTCCATTTTTTAAAGCTCTTTTGAACTTAGATTCATCCTTTCCAAAAGTTAGAAAACTTTCTCAAAGTACACCCTCATATCACAGGACACATACTGAAGATCTATAGAACAGAACAGAACAAGAACAGAGTAGGAACAAAGGTTCTATAGAAGGTCTATAAAGGGTTACAAAAGGTCAACAGAAAATATCAAAACCTCATAACTCATACTAAAACAATCCCAAACTATCAAAAACTATTCAACAAGCTTTCAAAGGACCTCAACCTTCATCAATCATCAATCCATGCTTCATATAGAAGAAAAAGAGAACAAAACAAAAGCTAAATAGAAGATATCAGAACCTCAAGAGAACCTATCAGAACATCATAGAGCCTCATATTTCTACTAAGAATCATCATGATATTCCAAAACATAATCAATATTATCCAAAACACTCTCAAACACTTCCAAAAAACCAAATATCACTCAAAATCCATCAAAAATCAACCAATCAAACCTCAAAAACAACAAAATTAACCAAAAAATCTAGTCATTTTAGCATTCAACAGCTAGATCCATAAAAAAGAATAGGTTAAGAACTATATCCTTGAGATTCTTTCCATTTATAAATCCGCACTATTGACGATACACAATCTGAGAGCAATGGTGCCTTAGATGAACAACAAGCACCTTGGCATATACCTTGTAGGATAAATTTAGCATAATTTTAGACGCCAGTTGGACACTTATTATTCACATGGGGAATTTCAAGATTTGGTTAATCAATCCTTGATTGAAAGGTGCTTCGAACTTCCTCAAGTAATTTAGCATCTCAACCAAGTCATTGTCACTCACATCCTAGAGTTCTTGGAAGACTTCAATAAGGAATTCACCTAAAACAGGTGCTTTACTAGTCTTCATCTTCAGGATAGCGAATTGAATCTTGTCCAAACTAAAAGGCATGTCAAGCCACAATACATGTTTAGTAGGAATAGGGGAGATTGAATCTCCCATGAAGCTGGAAAGGTATTTATCCTACTCAGCAATTGCATTAGATATGGAGCCCACAATAGCATAGAGATGTTCTCAAAAATGCACAAGACATAAGCCTCATCTATGTATAGATCACCTTGGGGATCCTCAATGCACACTATCATCTCCTTCTTTTGTTTGAGTTTCAAAGAGCTAAAGTGAAATTCATTAGGGGCATCATGGAATTCTTCTTAGTCTAGGGAAAGTTACTGTATGTATATCCTCTAAACCACATGCATTCAAGGCCTATTTATAAATATACTTATCTGTTATTTTTTCTTGAATAAAACATAACCCTTTTCTATTCAATATGTAAATAACCCCTTTATATTACACCCTTCTATATGTAAACAATGTATAAAAATGGTATTTTAAAAATACGTTATTTTAAACCCACGTGATGCACACATATATTCATGAGTAACTTGCCCGAGCTCTTAGTGGCCTCTAAGTTGAATCTTAATGGCTTACATTGACATATTATCTTGTTGTTTAAGAAAATAATCCATCCCAGTAAGCAAGCTTTGAATGTATGCATCCTCAAGGCAACATGAAAGGGCTTTAAGGAGGCATCGCCTAGCATATGAGACTGTCTCAAGTATTTCTTTTGTCAAGCTACCACTCATTTACCATATTGCTTGCTACACCTCATGTCAAGACAGCCTGATTGGCAACACAAAATAGTATTCATGGAAAGGAAACAAAAAGAGGTCATAAACTTTAATGATATCAGTGCAATGATGCAAGGTGGTAGATTAGTCAAGGATTATGATAGAAGGACTTCATGATAGTACGGGCACTACAAGCTATAAAAGGATCAAGGAAGAGTGTTGAGGTCTTCTTGAGAGCAGATTTTAAAGGCCATTTTTTGAAACAGAAAAGAGCACGAGAGGCCATAAAAGACTAAAATTTCATGCAAAATGAAACAGTTGCAGATCGATGAGCTGGAGTTTTCCTAGATGGAGTTTGATGCTAGGAACCCAATGCAAGTCTTGGTTCATCGATCGAAGTCAGTTTAACCCTCCATTTAATCCCTGCAAGCTTTCGCATTATGAAGCAACTATGTGATCTAGGAGCTGGAAAGTGCATGACAGTGGCCAAGTTTATAGATTTCAATGTCATGAAGCCACCATCCACACAGATCTCAAATGCGAGCTCATTTGACCCTCCGAAATTGAAAAAACCACTTCCTCCATAGTGTGAACAAAAACATTCGACCGGTTTTTTAAAAACCAAAGTCTAAGCTTGTTTAAGCTTTATGATTTGAAGAGACACATTTTGCAAAATGTGGGGGGAAGCATTTTTTTTAGCACCCCGTTTCATGATTAAAAGATGATTTTTCCTGCAATTCATCATGACAAGAATGCTCTGAGTAGCAAGTTCCATCAATTCCTTGTCCTCCATTGCTGCAAAAACTATAAAAAATGATGCAATGAGAAAGAATATCTAATTTTTGTCTCTCTCTTTCTCTCCTCTCTCCTCTCTTCTCTTGTGGTTTGTTCTCATGGATTAATGTAAAAGAGAAGGGGGTGGTTGAGATGGATGTTTTTTATCGTACCATGATGCGAGAGTGTAAAGCGACGTAGATCCAAGTTGGACAGATCATTAGTGGCCATGAAAGAGTATCAATGGGTCCCCAATTGCAAAATACGTACGTCATAATGCGCAGTTTTATGAGAAAAATGTAGATTTGGTTATTTTATGATAAATTTTGGTTTGAAATGGTTGGAAATGATTTCATTTGATTGCCAATGCTCTGATTTATTAATCATGTTAAACAAAACACAAAAAACAGTCATATAATAATATCATGCTAAACATGCAAAACTCGAGACTATGTGATCGTGCATATGTTGTTCCTATAGGTTGAAATTTGACAAAAATTCATTGTCAGTAAGATCAATCAATCTAAACTAGAAAATAAGTAATATTAGTATTTTTCTATAAATAAATAGAAAAATTAGATTTTTTGCATCAAAAAAATAAGGAAAAATAAGACTTATGTTTGTGAATGTATGGTAGAGCTGAAGCATGAGGTTTAGCCTCAATTTAGCCCTATCTCTTTGTTGAAGTGGGTTTTGATTGCTTTTGTAAAAGAAAAATACATGAAAAATACACCTTAAACCTACCAACGCATGCAAAACTCTAAGCAGTAGGGATAAGGGGGTTGTTGAGCGGTTAAAGTACACTGAATTCTGATGTTTCATGATGCATATCATATAGGGTTTCTTGTGTTCTAAAATTAAAAAGGTTTGGTAGCACGAGAAAGCTTGGTACTAGCCCTAAGCAACGAAGCAATTGCGTACTAAAGGAAAAGCATGAAAAAAACCGTCTTTGCACTTTCATGTTGCTGATTTTTAATGAATAAATTTATTTGAGCACGGTAATCATACATAGTTACATTTGCATGCACCATATGGTATCATATCCTAGATGCATAGCACCTGTTTGTATGAGCGGTGACCTACGTGGAGAGTGTGAGGTACCCTAAGCTGTAGTGCTAGATATTTGGTCACTTGGGGTTTATTTTGTGAGGATTATTCATTATTTCCTAGATCATTTTATCAAAAGAGTGGAGTTTGTTTCGAATGTGTTCTATATTCACAGCGTATATCTTGGGGCCAATCCCCGAGGTGTAGGAGAGTTATAGTGGAGCCATGGTGATCAACCGAGGGTGCTCCCTTTATGTGTGCTACATGGTGTATAAGACCAAGATGTTTAGGGACTCCCTTTGAGGAGTGGGAAAGAATATTCGTTGGACTACAAAATCATACAAACACAAAATTCTTAGACGCTCCTAGCCGTGAGGACGCGTGGGGTGATTTTTGAGGTGTGTAGAGGCCTGGCTAGTACCATAGAGCCAATGTCGAAAAGGAAATACCCATTTATTATTTTCACGAAAAGGAGATTCAACAACACCTTGGAATGCTATCATGATATGTGCGAGTTTGTCGCATAGTATCTAGATACAATTAACTTCTCTCGATACCCGTGCTTTGTAACTTTATCTTTTGAATGTATGAGATAAAGCCTATCCCTTCCCATGACCTATTCTCATACGACATCTAATTTACTTCATGCGGGAATCAAAACAAGCATCTATTAATTTGGAAATGCATCACTTATGATTGGTACAATAGTTGGATTGGTGGTGATGTCCTCGCCCGAGGCTCCGTTGCTCATTGAGGGATTGCCATCTGAGTGCGTCAATCTTTGCTTGGGGGCCATTCACAAACTTTATCTCCCTTAGACGCAAGTCACACAAGACTTTCGCACCTTGTGCTCGATCAATGGGGCTAATTGGAGAGAAAAATACATTGCGGATAATCCAAGCACAACAAGGGGTATGGGTTCGTGGCAACGGGGGGAAAAAAGATTTGTGTGGCCACCCTCTTAGGATAGGCATGGATTCTCTCTCTCTCTCTCTCTCTCTCTCTCTCTCTCTCTCTCTCTCTCTCTCTCTCTCTCTCTCTCTCTCTCTCTCTCTCTCTCTCTCTCTCTCTCTCTCTCTCTCTCTCTCTCTCTCTCTCTCTCTCTCTCTCCCCCTCTTCTTCCTATTCTTCTTCTCTCTCTCCTTCTTCTTCTTCTTCTTCTTCTTCTTCTTCTTCTCCCCCTCTCTCTCTCTCTGTCCCTCCCTCTTTCTCTCTCTCTTTCTTGCAGCATCTTGGCCCTCCTCCTTTATTGCGATTGGGGAGGGGGGAGTTTATATAGGGAGAGGAGGGTAATATTGGGAGAGAACATGATGGAGGCCCTCCCCTCCATGTGGGCAGCTAGGGTGGAGCTTCTATTTTCTACATGGCGGCCCGCCTAGTAGACTTGTCGACCGAGGAGGTTAAGGAGGAGTGCTAGGCCTATGGCCTCCCCTCCCATTGACGTCATCATCTCCTAGTGTCATCTCGTCCTTGTCGTCGTATCCTCCACATCATCTCCCTCTTCATGTTGGCAATGACAGGGGAGGGAGGGTTACATTTAAAAAAAGTCAAATTTCCTTTAACAAAAAGGGGGGGGGGGGGGGGGGGGGGGGGGGAGTTCGTATGCAGGAAGAACAGAATGTTACGTCCTCTCCCCCTTAGAGAACTCAAGATGTCCTCATCTCGGAAGAATTGGGGAAGACAAGCATTAATGGGGCTTAAGGTCTATGGGTTAAGACGACCCACCATGTGTCCGCTGCACTACTCTGATCACTCATAAGCTTGTGGTCATTTGAAACACAACTTATTATATTAGATCTATCCGAGTCTAGATTACTAGAGAGGAGTTTATTGAAGTTACATCTCATGGATATCTTCTAGGGTTTTCCTAAGTATTTGGTATATTTTAGATCGCTAGAGGTTGTACAATTTCATTCCTTGTAAGTTCAAGTTCTCTTTGAGTCATGTTGGGACAATTGACGTGGTTATGTCCAATGTTGTGGCACTTAGAGCGTCAGTGTTTAGGGTGCTTTGGACATTCCCTTTTGAAATGACCTAACTCCTTGCAATAGAAATAGTGCAAAGCTTTATCACTTGGAGTCACAAGATTTTTTGTTGTCCTTGGCAAGATTATCTTCTTTAAACCAAATTGTCCTAGGATCCTTTCAGCAAATTGAAGTGGTCCTTTATCGTAGAATCTCTGTTTCCAAATTGTCCTCTTTTTAGATCTAGACTAAGGTCCATGGTCAATCGTCTTTGCTTGTAATATTAAAGAATATTTCCAAACTTCGACATTCTGGTAAGACTCAATCTATATTAGTCAAGAAGAGCATATAAGGAAAATTCATTGCAAGTTATAATTGTCATTCCTTGCTAGATTATCTCTAATCGTCTTCAAGTTCTAGGCTCAAAATAGATGCAACTTATATTACTTGGGTTAACTGTAGTTACAAGAGTAAGGTTTATCCCAATACAAGTTGTACTACATGTCAATAAATCTCTAGGATTTCTAATCATCCTGAAGAGGTGTAGTGGGTTCTAGGTCTTTTCTTCATCTGATTCCTCTATATATCCAAAGACTGCACTTGTGTAGCTTCGTTTGCTTGGAGGCTCAATATCTTATGGTCTTAAGTTAGGGCAGTCTGCTTGGACGTGTCCTAGTTCGTTGCAATGGAATCATTGGTGGTAGGGACATCTCCTATGAATGTGCCCTATCTCTCCGCACGTGTGGCATATCTTGCCCTGATCTTGAAAATCATCTTTGTCACGATTGTCCAAATTAAGTTCTTGGACGATTGGTTTTGCTTGAAATAATGCATCTTGCAAGTCTATTGGACGCATTGCTTCAAGATAATAATTTAGAGGAGTATTCAGACCATGGAAAAACTTGGATAGTTGTTGTGCAATATCCATAGGTGGCGTGTATTTTAGTAGGGTTACAAACTTTGAGTAGTAGGCTTCCAAGGTTAATTCCAGCTGCTTGAGCTTGAAGAATTCATTCATCCTCAAAGTCTGGTAGGTTGGCGGAAGATATCATCCACGTACAACATCTTTCAGCTGAGCCCAAGTGATAGCGGCTTCAAAAACACCTTGATCCTTGCACCATTTCTTCCACCATATCCAAGCCTAGCCAAACTACCTTAAGATTGGCTATCATAGCTTGATTGGTAGAGGCAATTTCCGTAGCAGAGAAATAGTCATCCATTGACTCAATCCATATCTCCACCTCGGCTGCAATGTCTATCCCTTCTCCATCAAACTCGAGAGCCTTAATTTGCTTGAGAAGGAGTTTCTTCTCTTGCATGTCAGCATTCGTGGGTGCAAAAGGTGCCTAACAATCAAGCCATACCACTTATGTTATTTTTGTTTAGGATATGTCTATGAACCATACGTTAATCAATCATATAGCACTATGAAGTTTCACTCTAATACCAATTGTAACGTGCCATCTATCAGTTGTCCAAGCACGTTTTTAGTGGTCCATCAAGAGACGAGTCTAAGCGACGCCGCTCGATACTCCCATGGAATGTCATAGGGTTTTTCGCCTAGGGTTTCTTGAGTCCACCTCGCAATGGAACGTTTGCAGCCAAATCCACTAGGATCAACCTGAAATTTGGGCTCCTAATGATCAAGGTCTTCTAATAGCATTCTAACGTTGGGTTCTAGACATGTAGAGATATCCAAGCCGAAGCAAATCTATGTCGCACTTGGTTCAAGGAGAATGGAAAATGAGAGGGATGCGCTGCTCAATCTCTCTAACCGTAGGGCATAGTCCCATCCTGGTCCCCTAAAATGTCATGAATCAAATTCTAACCTAGAACTGCCTAAAGGTAAACCTTGTGAGAAGGCTCCCAATTCTCTGGGACCACCTTGCCATAGGACAAACCCATCGGGGTTCTGCCCACCTGCTTCCCTTGATCGATTTAGTGTTTTAATTAGGTCCTATCATATTTATGTGTGACATTTAAAACCAGCTTCCTTAATTAAGCCTTTAGTGAATAGGGTTCACTTGCATAACTTACGGCACAAACATGAAAACAAAGCAAGCAACCTTTTGACAACAAGTTCCTTAACTTATTTTCCACTTAATATTTGTCTCCTACCCATATAGGAGAAATTATATATTTCCTTCTATCCAATAGAAGTACACGGTCCAAATCACATGTGGCACCATAATTTCCATCCATTATCTAGAATAAGATCTTCCAACGCCCCAGACGTTGGGCTCACAGTAGTCTACAACTCCGTCTCGGACTCAACAAGGGGTGTCCAGAGCTCCACTGACCCCAAGCAATCTAGGAGTGAGACATACTTTCTGTGGTTGGCCGTTTCACCACTCGACCTTTGGCCCGTGAATCGAGCAGCGCCCTCTCGGGTTGAAACGCAGCGTGAACTTGGAGATGATCCACCCATGAAAAATATCCTTACTTAATTAATCCAATTAAGAACCAAGCACAATCAAGGCAATCAGCCTGCTATCATCTTTCCTTTATTTCCCATGGCAACTTGTCGTCACAGACCCCTGCCATGCATTTACCATCAAGCACAAGCACTTGGAATAATAATCCAAATCACATCCCAACAATTATTTTAATGCAAAAAACATTTAAGACGATGTTAGATCAATATGGGTCAAGAACTCTAGGCAAGCCTAAAATATTGTCCCATACTTGAGGACCCAAAATAGTGAATAGGTTATGGTGTGAATATTGTGTGAGTGCATGTGCATACATAGTCTAATATGTAGTTGAAAGACTGCTCCATGGACCCTTCTCTTGATAAGGGCTGACAAAGGAATCTTGCATTTGTAAAGATGGAAAAAGTATCATTTTGTTGAGGAAAAATGAAGTTACTGGAGAGATACAATCGGAAAGGTGGACAAAAGGTGGAATCTAGTCCAACTTAGCTCTTGAAGCACATGGTTCTATGTAGAATTAACACAAGGGGAAGTGGATAAAAATGGTCCCTTTTTTGCATGAAGTAACTTTTCCTTCTTGTTTTGAAGTTGAGTGAGTACCACTAGGATAAATGAAGTGTAATGAAAAAGGTGCAAGTGAGTTAGGGATATAGGTCTTTTAAACAAGGCGAGCCAAGATTCCTTGGGTATGTCTTGACCTTGATATACCTTGGGTAAATGTGGGGGAAGGGCTAGGGGTTTAGAGAAGAAGCTAGTCCATCGAAGCCACTAGAGGCATCCAACTTGAGGATCCCCTAAGTGCAATGAAAATATGAGTGCACCTAGCTAATCATGGAGCTTTTTCTCTCTCTCTTTTCCTTTCCTTTTCTCTTTTTTTTTTCTTTTGCATTTGTTTTATTTTGTTCTTTTCTCTCTTGTTTCTCTTCTTCTTTTTTTGAGTCTTTCACTGGCTCAAACCATGGAGTTGTATATTAGAGTGTATCAACCTAGAATTGTGAAGCACAATGCATTGTTATTGTTGAAGAACCTACATGTGTTGAAGAGTTGTGTTGTGTCTGCTGATGAAACAATTTGCAACTCTTCCTGTAGAAGTAGATGGCCATTGAAAGTTGAAGTCAAGGTATATTGTCAAAGAAATTGGGATACCATTGATTATGGTTCTCTATTGTCTTTATTGCATCATTGAGGCTCCAAAAGGATCCTATTATTGTTGATTTTTTTGCAACTTAGGTTATTCAAGAAAGTTGCCATTGCGATGACGGTGTCTTCATAAGGCCATAGCCTTGAAGCTGCAAAGATCTTCTACTATCCGTGGTGTTATCAAGTCTTGAATGTGCAAGTCTTTGCTTTGCCACCTATGATTTTCCTATATTCACCAAGTCTTGAATGTTCAAGTCTTTGCTTTGACACCTATGATTTTCCTACATTCACTTGGTGAAAATATGAAAGTACCATGTAGTAGACATACAAATAGATGATAGAATGTATAACATTACTTCAAATGATAGACTTGTTTTCTTTTCACCATCAATCCTTAACTGAAAGTTGGAAGCTTGTACCTTGGATCTTGCCCTTACATAAATCTATCTTTGCTCCAAAAGCTAGAGGGGCTTTGATGCTTGTCAGTGCAACAAAAGAAAAATATGTACAAAGTAGCTAGGGTAGTGATATACAAGGGTCTGTAGATTTTGAGATCCACCAGTCATAGAAAGTTGGATTGTACTCAAGTTTAGTAGAAGCATCCAAGTGAGTTGTCTTAGTAATTAGTCCCCAAATGTAAGTAATAAAAATTCTAAGAAAGGAATGTTATCAAAGGGTTAATCATATTGTTGTGAGCCACTATGTGAGTGTTAGTAGAAGGTGTATGAACAACACTTTGCTTCATATCATTGGGCAAAGACTCATCCTATGTGGTACTAGAAGCAATGGAAAGATGAGGTTTTGTATCACTTAGTTTTGGAACAAACCACAGTAAAAGAAATTAGGATTGTATTGAAGTGGAGCATATTGGTCAAGAATGAGTGGGTTTTAGGTAAGGCAACAAATACAAGCACTCATACTAAGTACCATGCTTCCTTGTCTTAACCTCCTAGCCACATGGAGCTCTTCCTCTAAAAGAAGTTTGTCACACAAGGGATCATCCTTGGCAAATGTAGGAAGATGGAGATTGTGGAAAAGTGCAAGCACTCTCAAGGATGTAGGGACTACATATGTCGAATCATGCATGGAATTCCAAAGTGCCCTTCTTTGCTCAACTATGGTCATTAGTCGAGGGCCAACTCTAGCTACTAAACAATGGCTAGAATACCATGCCTATTCAAACATGCTTTGATCTTCTCCTTGCCATGCCAAGGCTTCAAGTTCCTCCTTGTCTAACTCAAAATAGTGAGTTTAGAATGAGGAAATCGAATGAAGTTCCTTTTGTTGAGATCTAGTCATGGGCTTCATGATGTCTACTATGATAGCTCGATAATGTTAGCAAATGGATTCTTGTTATACCCATGTTAATGGTCATTCTAAGAGTTGTTGATGTTCTCAATGTCAGTACCAATATATGCCTAAGTAAGTGAAGTTATTGTTTTTGAAAGTTCCTTGGAACTCTTAGTCTTGAATTGATCTTTTTGTTGCTCCATCTCTTCTAATGTCTCCATGATAGAACAATCGACATGATTAGGCTTTAGATGCTCTAGAGCTTCTGGCCAAGAAGAATAGTACTTCTAAATATGTGGATTCATTGTGCTCTTTGCACTAGAGTTTGTATCCTTTGGTGAGACTAGAGAACTAGAAGCTTGTTTCTCAGTTAAAATGACAAGTTTGATTGTAGCCAAGGGCTAGGATTGTGTGGTTTCCATCTCAAAATTGGAACTATTAACTTTTGATTCATTGGATTGATCAATCATGCCAATCAAAGAGGACTACACACTAGGATCCATAGAATGATTGGAAGTAGTCTTGGTCTTGGAATTTCTAGATCTCGTTTTGACAACATCCATGGAGGAAGATTGTTGATACTTTGAAATTTTCTTATTAGTTGTCCCCTATGGATCCTTTTTAGTGGATTGAGCAACTGCACTATATTGTTGCTATTCAATTTTTGTGTGAGCCTAGGTGACAAAGGTTTTTTCTTTCTAGGAGATGTTGGCTATTTCAAAGGACCAACAATTGTTGTTTATCAACATTTGAGGGATCTATCATGCCCTTCCTTGGACTTGCTATTCTAGAATGAGCAATCTCACTAGGGAATGGCTACTTTATGTCCTCTATTTGACTCAATGATGGCTCACCATTGCTAGTTCCTCTTGTGGATTAGCAACTACTTTAGACTATTGTACTTCTAGAATTGTGGGTATATGTATCTCAAGAACTAGTTGTTCAGTCACAAGCTTGTGAGTTTTTGTCTCCTTAAGTATCTTAGTCCTTGACCTAGATCTATGTTTGGGTCTCTTTCTCTTTCTCTTTCTCTTGGATTTTTATGGATCTTGGGCTATGGTCAGTGGATGTGGCTTTGTAAGTGGTTTTGGCAACCAAATCCAACAATTTCCCACATAAAACCCTTGAGCATGTAGCAACATTTTGGAAACCCATTACGACTTTGTGCTAGCTCTCTAGCAACACTTCCAATTATATGCCCAAGATCTCCTATTCCTTCTAGATGAATTTATCTTCCTAATTTCTTGAGAAGCTATGGCAGTGCTCCTAGCCACCTTTGGCTTTACTTTGGTGCTAGGAGGATTCGCATTAAGTGGTTTCGTCTCTTATCCTCATATGCCTTGAGTAGCTCCTTTAGAACTCTCTAGCCGTCCACGCTAGGTTTATGATATGACTCTATGACAGGTTGCTTGCTTTTCCCTAATGAAGATACAAGGTCCCCTTTGCTAAAAGCAATGACAATATCAACTTTTGGTAAGCGTAGATGTATTGTGTGTGCTTCATAGTTCACAATGTAGCTGGTTGCATGCTTGAAAGGTTTTCCAAGCAAGACTTCCTTTGCCATGCCCTCTGGTAGCATGTAGAGAATAATGGGCAAGATTTTAGTCTCAAAAGTCAAGAGAATTTTGCATCTTCCTAGGAGAGAATATGGTGATCCTGCATATGGCTTGATGGTGGCATTTGTGGAAATGAGTTTAGCTTGTCCATACAATCGTAAGCTAGGATGTTGTAATCTAAACCTTCATTGGCAATTAGCTTGACTCTAAGATGGGCTAGAGGTATTAACTCTTCATCTTCAGGGTCAATATTTGTGGCTTTGATCTTTTGAATGTTAGGCTAAGTAGACTGTGTTAGGACCACCTTACGGGCTAGCAGTCATGATGCATATGAGTGATACCACACTCAATGCATCTAAGGTTAGTCTCTTGATGTGTATTAGTCTCCATCCGATCTGGTAGCTATGGCATTGTGAAGAAACATGGTCACTCTTTCCTTGTATGACCTTTTCCTCTCTCCATCACTAAGTCTCTTTATTTAGATCCCACTTTCTTTCTATCCACATATCTCTCTCACTCTCCCTCAATCTAATTCTCTCATTTTTCTTTCTTTCTCTCTCTCTCCCTCTCTCCCTCTCTCTCTCCCTCTCTCCCTCTCTCCCTCTCTCCCTCTCTCCCTCTCTCCCTCTCTCTCTCTCTCTCTCTCTCTCTCTCTCTCTCTCTCTCTCTCTCTCTCTCTCTCTCTCTCTCTCTCTCTCTCTCTCTCTCTCTCTCTCTCTCTCTCTCTCTCTCTCTCTCTCTCTCTCTCTCTCTCTCTCTCTCTCTCTCTCTCTCTCTCTCTCTCTCTCTCTCTCTCTACCTAACTCTTACCATCTCTCTATGTCTCTCCCCTCTCTTTCCCTCACATCACACACAAGCTCTGTGTGTGTGTGTGCATTGGATTTAACCACAAAAATAAAAATATCTACACCATAATTTCTCTTCTTTCACCTAGATGCAAGATAACTTCTCTCCTTTTGTCATGTGGGTAACAATGTTATGAAACTTTCTACAACCAACACTAAGGATCTCCATACAAATATACACATTGCACTTGAAGAGAGAAGTATATGTAGTCTCGTGAATTCTTATAGCTTCCATCTTACTAATGGAAGACTATAAAATAACCTTTATGTATCCAAGCCATTTTGCACAATTATATTACCTTGAACCATAGAAATACCTCGGGTAAGTTACTCATGAATATATGTGTGCATCACGTGGGTTCAAAATTCCCAAACCAACATTATTCTATGTCTCGTGCAAAAATTGATGACTAGAACTCTCCCCTAGGAAATGAATGTAGGAGATGTTTTACTTTATAGGTCATAAATTCTTAAAGACTCATGCGCACTCCCTTTTGCATCCATGATCAACTTTCTCATCTTTTGCCATCTCCTTCTCTTTTTTTTTGGGCCTTCAAGTTCTTTCCCGTAGAAGAACCATTAGTCCAATGCCTCTTCATCAACACCAACTTCTGACCTTGTATTTCCAACTATCTTTTTCTCATTGCCATCTCTTAGTGGCATATTGACCACATCACTCATATAGCCAAGCCCTATAGCAAGAATACCATTATCATCCTCCAGAGTTCTTGATTTGATCAAATGTATTACTCCTCCATCATGACCATTCCTTTTTTAGAGCTACTTTATTGACAATTCCTAACATTCCATGTCTACCTTTGATGTGAGTGCCATGAGACTGGTACTCATATCGGAGGGGGCTATATTCTCAATATTCTATAAAGGCTAAAGTTAACAAGGTCACAATATGTGTCGAATTTATTCGATGATGGATTATTATGTTACAAAGCTTCTTCTTTTTTTTGAAAACTTGTGTATTAATATTGTACTCCATGGACATTAGATTATCATGGATGTATTTTTTTGTGAGAGCCAGGCTTACTCTAGTGCAAATTGTATTTAATATCATCTATAATTGTATTTGTCACATCCGCATGTGTTGCATGGGTTGCGTACAAGTAAGCATTCCATGTCTACCTTTGATGTGAGTGCCATGAGACTAGTACTCATCATGGAGGGGGCTATGTTATCAGTATTATATAAACGCTAAAGTTAACAAGGTCACAATATGTGTCGAATTTATTCGATGATGGATTATTATGTTACGAAGCTTCATTTTTTTTTTTTGAGACTTGTGTATTAATATTGTACTCCATGGACATCAGATTATCATGGATGTATTTTTTTGTGAGAGCCTAGCTTACTCTAGTGCAGATTGTATTTATCTTCTATAATTGTATTTGTCACACCCGCATGTGTTTCATGGGTTGCGTACAAGTATTTGCAATTAGATTAGTGTAGGCTTATTCTAATTATGCTAAGATACAAGCATACTTTAAGAATTAAATGACTCTAAGTTCACAAAGTGGATAGAATGCCCAAGAGAGGACACAAACCCGGATTCGCAATGGTGGAAACCCTAAAATGCAAAAGGAGTGCAAACCCTAAAATGCAAAGTGGGGTGTAAACCCTAACCCTAAAGCAGTGCACCATTCTAGAGAGGTGACCGAACCTTAACCCTAATTTTTATTTATGTAAGGGTGGGAGGTCTCAATTGTATTAACCCTTTTGGTGCATCCATGTTGCTGCAGAAGCTCTACCAATGCAACTATTGAAGCTTTCAATTCTCTTCTATTCTGTCATCTTGACTCCAATGTTGAGAGTGAATAAGAGTGAGTGAGCGGATCAAAGGTATATTAAGTAGGGACTAAGCAAAAGTGAAGCTCTATATCATCTTCTTTCTCTTCTTCCTCTTCTCCACTAGCTTCTCAACTCATTGGTGTACTTAATGGTGGATGAAAAGGAGCAATGGCATTGAATCATGTTCCTTGGCTCTCATGGAACAATCTTCAAGCCTTCAAGATTTTGGACTACAATACAGAAAGGTAAGTTGGTGAGTTCACTATACCTCAAAGCTAGCATTGTGTTCTTGTTTTCTTGGGATAGAGAGATGGATGCATGGTTAATTAGAGCAGAGTGTTGAGAGACAAGGTAAGAAATTGTTGCTGAAGTGATTTCCAACTTTTGAAATAATAGAAGTCCATCCAAAGTTGCAACTTTTGGTATGTTTGGCTCAATAGGTTTCAATGAGAAGATGGAAAGGTATAGATCATCCTTGGATAAAGCCCCAGGTAATTCACTATATGTATACTCTTTATATTATGTGTGTTCAAGACCTATTTATAAATATCCTTACCTGTGAATTGTCCCTTAATAAAATATAACCCTTTTCTATTCAATTTGTAAGTAACCCCTTTATATGAGACTCTTTTGTATGTAAAAAATGTATAAAATTTGTATTCTAAAAATCCCTTATGTCGAACCCACATAATACATACACATATTTATGATTGACTTCCCCGAGGATAAAAATCATAAAAATTTGCAAGGGGAAAGAGACCTAAGACTTAGGAAGTGTGGGACTATCCTCTATGCCCTCTAAGACAAAGCCTTAGGTTTGTTTTACAAAGAACCTATATAAGAGGAAGAGACCTAAGGAAATTGCAAACGTTTCATTTTGAGGAACTACAACCTTATTAGTGGAATAGGTTGCTCATAAGGCAGTGACCAATGGATCTAAGGGTTCCTCTTCACCCTTAAATTAATGAAATATTTGAGATAGAGTCCCATTGGGGCTCTGGTCATTTTAGTGATACTCTTGGCTAGTCTTAATAATAAGGAAGAAATCCTAACGGGGAACGGTGCATGGTGATGGGCATCAAAGGGTCTCCTATTAGAAGAGAGGGGTCATAGGGTGAGATTGACTTGGTTTAGGGTTGATGTATCTAACAACAAGATACCTGGAGCAATTGTTTCTTACTACTCAAGCTCATCATATGGCTGCCAAAGCTAAAAGCATAACCACTAGTTGATCTTCTATCATAGACACAACTAGCCCAATTAGCATCAGTATAACCTGTCAAGTCGAGTGATTTCCCATGCTCATAAAATAATCCATAGTCAGTAGTACATTTATTGATGTACTGCATGATTCTCTTAACAACATCTAAATGTGGCTTACGACGTTTTTTCATGAATTGGCTAATCATCCCCACTGCATAGCTTAAGTCAGGATGAGTGATGGTGAGGTATATTAGGCTGCCCACCATCTCTCTATACATAGTGACATTCTCTATTTCATTTCCAACATCAACTACAAGTTTGACATTTTGATCCAATGGTGTTTCCATGGGTCTACATTCCATCATCCCATATTTCAGCAACATATCATGAGCATACTGTTTTTGGAGCAGCCATATACCATGAGGTGTAGACACAACCTCAATCTCGAGAAAATAATTCAATTCTCCAAGATCTTTCACCTTGAATTCAGCCTATAACACTGCTTTAATTTCAGCAATCCCATGATCATCATCTCAAGTGATGATCAGATCATCCACATAAACCACTAGAAAAACATAACCATTTTTTGTATTCTTCATAAACAAGTTGTAGTCTCTACATGAGCCATCCGAAAACCAAGCTGCTGCAAATACTTGCTAATGTGAGAATTCCATGCTCTCAGTGCTTGTTTTAGTCCATACAAGGCCTTTTTCTACTTGCACACATTTTTGGTATAGTTAGGGTGTACATACCCCAAGGATGTTCCATATAGACCTCCTCAACCAAGTCACCATTTAGAAAGGCATTTTTCATGTCCATTTGCCAAAGCTTCCATCACTTTGAAGCTACTAATACAATTATTGTTCTAAGTGTTGCCATCTTGGCAACTAGGCTGAAAGTTTTCTCATCACGCCACATCAGCTTCTCCACAATGCAGAGCAAAAAGGACCCTATGGAGATTATGCTTTGCCACCCTCGTGCCATATAGGCTCCTCTCCACGATATGACCTAAAAAGGACCCTACAGAGATTAGGGTTTGCTGCCCTCACGCCATATCAATTGCTCCATGATATGGCATGAAAAGGACCCTGTGGAGATTTGGCTTCACTGCTCTTGTGCCATATCGACTTATCCTTTATGTGCCATGTTAATGATACTACTAACACGAATAGTTTTTGATTGCTCTTCCTATCATTATTATCAGACGCATTGATTCGTAAGGACAAAGCAGGAAACATGAAAAATTCATATAGAGTGTAAGCATAGTGAATAAGAGGCAAGGCCTTTAGAGGTTCCACAAGCTGTCCCTCCTGAGATCCCCCCTACCCCTATTTTTTCTGAGTCTCCTACCATGCAATCAAAGTAATCAAGTGCAGAGTCTGTGTTTTCTTCTCCACCCAAGGCAAGGTCCATGTGGTTATCAACCTTATGATCTTGCTAGATAGTCCTCTTCTGTAACTACCAAGGTCCCAACCTCCCCTAGAGCACCTGATCAACTAATAGATCAACCTAGACCCTCTTCTGCTCAAGGAAGTAAGCCTTTCAAGCTAGGAAGAAAGAGAAGGTCTAGGTTTTACTATATGTAGAAGTGTTTTAGTGAGATAAGGAAGGCCCACAGAGCTACACAACATGTCATTCCAATGACAACTTTTATCAGAGTTGTCAAGGATATTTCTAATAGATTATCAAGAGTATCGACTAAAACTGGCCTTCAAAATAAATGGCACTTTGCAACATTTCTTTGTCTTCAGAAGGTAGCTAACGACCTTGTTATTGACTTTATGAATGATGCTTACATTGCTGCTGCTCATACTTATAGGATCACATTGATAAACAAAGATTTTAGTATGGTGAGTAGAATCAAGTATAGGTTCAACAAGGTATTGAGGCCTTTGCCCACTATTGATAAAAAAGTCTTTGAGATCCTTAACATTCTTCCAAAAATTTCCAAGAACGTGAAAGGGCCAAAGATGAAGGATGTGACACATCTATACCAACGAGGATTGTTCAAGAATAAAAAATGCAAGTGGTTATAGAAATCAAGGATGATAATTGCAAGAGTTGTGCTTGGCCCTATTAATTATAAGAGGATGAGTGAGGTGTATGGACAAATGGTTGTCAATGTTTCTTGCACTTCTAAAAAAGAGGACTACCTTAGCATATCTTCTGAGGACAAGTCCATACTAGTTAAAAAGGATATTCAATTATCAAATTTTGTAGTTTATTACTGTATAAGGTAGGACATTTTGATTCTCAAAATTTTTAGTATATAGAATGATTGTGGTGTTGATTGAAAATAACACTCATTTATTCTTGCTATTGGCTTTAGGCTGTTGATTACTTCTCTTAGCCAAGAAATCTCTAAAAGTATATTTATTGTTGATCCACTATTATCAATGGAATTGTTTTTGAGATCTAGTTCAAATATAGAAATATTTTTCAAATCTTTTGATTCCATCACAAACTACCATATTTTTTTCCTTACATCAAAAAGTATGCAATTTTCCAAAAGGGTTAACATATACTTCTTTGTTGTATTTATTTCTTCTTAGATATGCTCACCACAGAAATTATCCTCATGAAATCTCCAAGTGATATCTATGGCCAAGAAAAAATGTGTGTTGAATGGAATGCTGCTTGCTTTTTTTTACTTTTTACTTTTATTTGATTGTCTATTTTAGTTACATCTTTCCATTTGTAGTGTTGGCAGGCTCATGACTACCTTCTTGGACACCACATATGAGGATATTGCTAATCCTAAAAAACCATATAACTTTCTCTAACAAGAAGTACCATTGCAAAGTGATACACATACTTGTGTATAGAGAGTGGTTTCAAATGTCTACAGGGCAATAGATTCAAAGATACTCAAGATAGATGGGGTGAATGTAAGTCTCTTCCATATTGTTTGATTTTTTCAGTTTATCAACTTGTTATATTTTTTCTCGCAGTGTTGAGATTACCCTAACTCATATATGTGGTGGAAAAGGGAGCGATGTATTGAGTTGATTTTAGATAGGGTAATCACACTAGTCGATCCTAACTCCCCTCTACACAAATCTTTAACTAAGAATAAGGGCAATGGCAATGGCAAATCATCTTAAAAGACTAGTAAGGTGAACTCCAAAAAGAAAGGAGTGCCAACACTTTCTCTTATGAAGTTTCATCCATCTCCTCTTAAGTCTAAAGAAGAAGATAAATAGATGCAAACAAAAACTTGGAGGAATCTTCTTTATTATTTTACATCATTGTATATTTTCATTTCAATTTTGTAGCTCTTGATTTAATGAAAATATTTTTATTCTATGTAAATGTAATAATTGTTTTCATATTTATGGCTCAAAACCTACAATTGTAGGAGGCAAGTAACTCATACAAGAGAAAGATCATTCAACTCTTTTCCCAATTATTTTACCATTGACTTTGAACTTATATCTAGGGGATCTATTGTCTAGCAACTCCAAGGTATCCCTTACATCCTTCAAACTCCAATTGGAAGTGACATTCGCCTCCTTTTCTTCTTCATGTTCTATAACTTGTACCTTAAGTTTAAAAGGCATGCAATCTGTATCAGAATCCAAGGGAATCCAAATACCTAGTTTAAGTTTTCCTCTAAGGAGGAGAGGATGTAATATTCCCACCACAGCGCTTCATATCAAGAAACCAATTCGGGGGTATAAAATACACCTCATAGTATCGCCCTTATGATCATTCTCTCTAGATTTCCAAAGCCTTCCCATAACGTTGTCCAGTTCCTCTTCTGCAAAATTACTACCAAGCCAAGATACCTTTGTCCTTTGTAAATGTGCTATTTTGAACCACGCCACAAAGATATGCAAGGGTATAAACCATGATAGATGTATTTGTCTTGAGATCCTTTTAGCCGTCATGGACTTTTAAATATCTTGATATATTTGGATTTGAAAGTTGTGCATCATTGCCTTATTGGGTGGGAGAACTTCAATATCATATCCTTTGCAAGGGATGCACTTCATTTTTATAACTTTTTGGATTTCTTCATTAGCTTCATGGTGTGGTTGTTTTTCTGTCTATCCTAAGTGTGAAATTATTCTTGTGTGCAAGTTGTTTTGTGTGCTCGATGAATTTTTCTTGTGGAGTGATTGTGACCCAAGCATTAATGTCCTAGTTGTGATTCTATTTTGTGTGTTATTTTCCTTCCCTATCCGATGACAATTCAAATATGATGAAGAAAAGAAATGATGATTAAAGACAAAGATAAAGATAAAGTTTTCTCAAGTGTTGATCGTGGTTCTTCTCCAATTTGTTTCCGGGGACGCTTTGTTGAGATGGCAAGCTCAACACGTGCGGACATTGATGATGGACCACTTGGCTAGATGGGTCCGCACGTCTACACTTAGCACGTTGGTGGTCATTATGATACTCACATGGCCATTGACTTATCACTTATTATATTTATTTTGTTATACCTAGCTATAGTTGGCAAAGACATAGCATAGTCGGTTATGCACTGTTTGACTTAGTAGGCCACTTTCCTTTATGTTGTATCTTATTATTACTTTGTGTACATTGTATAGTGTGTGGAAGAAGAAGAAAAAACCAACAAGAAAACGTTTTGGCCTCCATCTCTCTTCTTGTGTTCTTGAGTGAGCTTCTTCTTGTGTATACAGTGTATGTTTGGCGCAGCAGCTCAAGAAAATTCCCCCATCACGCAATTCTTGATATGGTATTAGAGCCGCGCCATTGAGAGAGACTGATTTTGAAGGCTGAAGTGAAGGAGAAGAAGCAAGGTTCGAGCAAGGGTAAGAATCTCTCCCATTCTTCCATTCTCTCTCTCTCTTGGATAGTGCCTGTGGAGGCACTGAAAGCAGGATCGAGAAAAAATCTCACATTGCTATGAGATTTGGTGTGTGAGCAGAGCACTGTATATTCTGCAGATAATCCATTTAGGGATTTCCCGCAGTTATTTTAGGCATTCGAGGCCGTTTCAGGCCCCGCTTTAGAGCCGCAAGGTTGTGGACAACAGTTTCAGGGTACACTGTGATTTCGGCTGTATTGATCGAAAGTGGGTGCACAGGTTACAGATTTCAAATCTGTAATTTTTTAGGTGTTTGCAGGAAGCAAACATATGGTTTATCTGCAAACAGGTTGCAGATCACATGTACTATTGAGCAATCAGTGAAAAAGGTTGCTTAGTGTAGTGATGTGCGCGTGTTGTGAAAGATTGCAGAAGACTAGCTTGCTGTGTTATATCATTGTTTGTGATAATGGCAGAGAACATTGGAAATCCCATTATTGAGAAGCTCGACAAGAACAACTACCCTCCATGGAAGTTCCGTGTGACAAACTTCCTCATTGGAAAGGGCCTTTATGAGTTTGTCTTAGGTGAAGAAAAGGAGCCAGAGCTGGGTATTCCCCCAACCGCACATGAATTAAAAGCATGGAAAGAAAGGAATGCGAAAGACAAAAAGATGATGTACTGGTTATCTGCAGTCATTGATAATACGATGTTGGGGCATATCAGGAATGTAGAAACTTCACATGTAGCTTGGACAATTTTTGAGAGCATGTTTTCAATAAATACAAAGGCACGAAAGATTCAACTCAAGCAAGAGTTGAATGCCTTGAAGAAAGGGAAAATGTATGTCAATGAGTATGTGTTGAAGGTGAGGAGCATTGCAGATACTTTAGCAGCAATTGATGCAATGCCGGATGATGATGATCTGGTTTCATCCACTCTAAGTGGCCTTAACAATGAGAAGGCATGGAAATCATTTGTTACTTCAGTATATGTACGGAAGTCATTTTCAAATTTTGATGAGCTTATCTCTCTCATGATTACTGAAGAGATCAATATGCAGGGTGATTTGCCTGAAAGAAATGGTGAACAGGTCCAAGCATTTTACTCGTGTTCAGGAAGGAAACATGGTAGATCCTCTTTGAGAGGCCGTGGTATGGGACGTGCTGGTGATAACCAACAAAAAAGGTTCAATCAACAGTTTGGTGAAATGCAGGTTTCTAGAGGCAAAAGAAACTTTAGAGACGCAGGGGGAGCTGTAGAGAAAGAGGTGGATGGAAGAATAGAGGTTTTTGAAATTCTACTATTGTTTGCCATTATTGTGGCAAAATAGGCCATATTGCAACCCATTGCTATGCAAAGAAGGATGACATTCGTAGTGGTAAACTATGCATCGTCTTCACAACAGAATGAAGACAAAAATGAATGTCTGTTTGTTATGCAACATATGATGAATGCAATTATAGGAAAGGGGACACATGATGATGTATGGTATGTCAATTCAGGTGCATCTAATCATATGACCAGTCATGTCGAATGGTTTGGAGAGATGCAAGACTTACAAAATCTAGGTTATGTGCAGACGGGTGATGATTCATGCCACCAATTTCACATATTGGAAAGGTTCCCTTGTCCTTATATGATGGCCAGACAAAGAGTTTGACAGATGTATTACATGTGCCATCAATTACAAAGAATCTAGTGTTTGTTGGCCAAATGGTAGAGTAGGGGTTGCAGGTCCGATTCAATGCAAAAGGTTGTTTTGTAGAAGACTTTAATGATAAGTGCAGGTTGGTCACAAAAGGAAGTAGAGTTGGCCGAATGTTCACTTTAGATGTTGGAATTCTTGCAATGGATGCTGCTATATATGCTAAAGGAAAAGGAGTAGTTACAGAATTGAAATATGGCATAAACGTATTGGACATGCAAATGTGCAAAGGCTGAAATTAATGCAGTCCAGAGGATTGGTTACAGGGTTGCCTTCTTTTAGAGTTGCAGAATTGCATAAAGTCTATGAAGCATGCTCACCCAAACCTCGAGAGTAAGAGAAAAATAGCTCTAAACACAACATCCACTCTGATAAGAAGCAATGGAGGCATGTTCCAATGGGTAAGGGTGAGAGGCAAGAGTTAGTTTGACAAGCATGTCAAATAGCATGACTTCGAGCAAGGCAACCTAGTATTACTATACTCTAAAGAGCCATAAGCAGAAGATGAAATTCAAAGGATTAGGGCCTTTCAAAGTCTGCCTTATTAGTTGAGCAAGCAATGTAGAGCTTAAAGCCTTAAAGGAAGAGGGCATAGGCTTCTTTAATGGCAGTCATCTCAAGACCATGCAATGCTAGATCTTTATGCTTTCCATCAATACAACCCTGACTTCTTCAGCTGGTTTCATCCAAGCCTACATGACAGGAACCCTAAACCATCTCTTAGCTCTATGCTAGAGTCACCCAAACCTCTAGAGCAAGAGAAAAACAGCTCTACAAAAAACATCCACTCTAATAAGAAGCAATGGAGGCATGTTCGAATGGGTAAGGGTAATGACTCGCAGCACATTCACCTCACCAATAGCAAGGTGAGGATAGCAATGGTAGCATGGCTCCACCCAAGCCCATAGTACCACCGATAGTTGTACCTAACACAAAGTCCAAGGAGGGGGTCGTGATTTGTCCCACCTTGCCATGTAATATTTCCGCACGAAATATTAAAGAATCTTGACCACTGCACACCTGTGCAAAAGCAGTGCTAAGTCATCTCCCGCAATGGAATAATGTCAGTGGGCTAAGTCCTTACCCCGCGCGCACGATAATAAGCCCCACCTGCATGGTGCATAAGAGGCCATGGCTTGAAGATCGCAAGGCCGCACGAGAACGCCCTTTACGAGAAAGACAAAAGGATAATGGTTAAAATTTTGCACATTTTTTTACTAAAAACCCCTCCCCCTCATCCGATGCATGGCAGGGGAGAGGAGTGTGAGAGGAAGTGAAGCTAGATGTCGTGGAGTGCATGAGGGAGGGAGGAGGCATGTGATGCCATGTGGGTGGCTATCTCCCCCCCCCTCTACCTATAAGACCTCCCCCTTGGAAAAAAATTTCCACAATATGAAGAAAGCTTCAAACTCTTTAAGCCATGCTTCTAGGTCTTCTCTTGCTTTCTTTTCACCATCAAACTTCTTCAATTTTACCTTCTTGAAAACCTTCTTGATAGAAACTTCACCAATATCATCTTCAAAATATATTTCTCTTCTCTTCCTTATTGTTGTGATCTAGGTTACTAAGGCATCTCTCCAATCTTTGGTGTCCTTGTAGCTTCATTGCCAGCTTGTTCCCTTCCCAAGTCACCAAGAAGACATTGAATAAGTTTTCCTTGCTCCTTAAGTTCTTGCTTCAAGCTTTCCATCTTCATGAATCAGAACTACTTTGATACCACTTAGAACACAACTAGTCACAATCTAATGAGAATCAGTACAATCTTCAATAAAGAGATACAAAGTAGAGAGAGAAAGAGAAATCTATATTATAATTTGAAGAAGAAAAAGGAGCATCAACCAATAGCACAATTAGAATATGCACTCTAGTGCGGAGCTTGAATTTCTCAATCACCCTTGAGCTAATATCATGTACATGAAAAGGATCACAATGAGGTCAATGCGACTGGACGGCAAAAAGATTACCTTTGTGGATCTAGTCTTCAGGTTAGATAGAGTACTTATTCTAGTAGCAACTCAAGACACATTGCATTGAGTTTTAGGTTGTGGAAGCTATTAGGGGCCCTTTTTCAACTATTCAAGGCCAATGGAAGTGGCCCCTAGTTGGGGGGTCTCAGGGGGTCGAACAACCCCCCTGACAAGGGTCTGGCATTATCACCCTCAGCTCGATGATAAAGAAAATACTTCCTAACTAACTAGGAAAGGTTCATAAAATGGTTGGATAGGCTAACCAAACTGTTGAGAAATGTGCAATCACACCCACCATAGCGTCTTTGTATGGAACAAACAAGGCAAAGAAACATACTGCAAATAAAGCCTTAGACTAGGTCATGTATGCATGGTTTATTAAAACCATGGTTGGTGATTACCACGGTCTCTTTCCACTTTTATCCACCTACCAATACCACCTACTGTAAGGCCTATAAAAGGCACTCACCCCCACACTCATTTAGTCTCATCAGTTGTACTTTCATTATGCTTGGATAATATTAGTTGTTCTTCTTTGTCAATGCTTATGCTTCATTATGATTGTCTATCTGCTCTTCAGTGATCCTCCATAGCATGCATTCTCAATATTTTAACATGGTATCAGAGCGGATTTTAAGTTAGTGAGTCATCAAGCCACTAATTGAGTCATTCCAGTTTGAATTTTTGGCTCCCTCCACTTTTCCATGGATCTTTCATCTACCTCCATAGCTACCCACCATCAGTGGAGGACATGAATCTCTCTTTCCAGGACATTTCAGCTCATGCTTCCTTCTGGGCAAACCTTTCTTGACTCTAGGCACTCCTCTCTATCACTTCAAAGCCCAACATTGTTGACTCCATGCTCCAGGATTGCGTACTTACTTAGTCACGCTACCGTTTTCTACGCCCTCTGCCATTCGTGCGGTTCATCCCTGCACACATCACGATGTTGATAAGCATCATAAGGCTTTGATAGCTTACCTCTTAAGCTTCATTTCTATAAAGAAATTTTTGGAAATTATCAAGTATTCAGTTCACAGGAGCTGAAAAACCAGGCTACCCCCAGAAACCCTAATGCAGACTCCATAGCCATCAACCTCAAAGCTCAATTTTTTCTTCATTTTCCTACTTTGTTTGGCTCAATAATGTCATTGACCCTCTGATCTACTAAACACTGATTTCCTAGCTAAGTTATCACTTGGAACTAGTAAGAAGAAGATTCAACATCAAGTGCCAACTACATTGTATCTCTTAATACTAGTGTTGATTAACACTAATCCTCATGTGTCCTTTGACACACTCAAATTCAACACTTATGTTGGAATATTCTCAGTTTTTTTTTTGCAACTCTAACATCAAATCAAGGAGAGGAAGACTCAAACTCAGATTTGCAAGATCTTAAAGAATCCAACTTCAACAGCATAACAGTCACCAAATCACCTAGTATCTCTTGATACTAATCACCTAGTGCTGCCTGGCACTTGTGCTCAACTAAAATTTGAATTTTTTGGAGCTGATTTGCTGCTGATCTTGCAATCTCAAAATGGGCAAGGACTTATTTACATCGCGGTTCAATGGTGTTGGATTCCATACATGGCAAACCAGGATCAAACTGATCCTAATGAAGAAAGGCTTGTGGTCAATCACAAGTGGTCAAGAGAAGAAACCAAGGGAAGCTGCAATTTCAATCATATGGGATAAAAATGATGATAAGGCTCAAGCTATTATCAAACTCAAACTTGATGACAACTACATTCATCATGTTGATGATTGTGAAACCTCTTACGTGACATGGGATCGATTAGAAACCCTATTTGGAGCTCATTCCAAATCCTCAAAATATGGTTTACTAATTGAATTTTTTAGGCTTGACATGCAAAGTAATACCTCACTTGCAACTCATTTGAATTATATGGAAAGCTTGTTGGCACAGCTTGTAGGAATCAACTTGAAGATGGATGAACACATTTGCATTGGAGTTCTTCTCAAAAGTCTTCCACCTAAGTTTGATAATGTGTCTACCACATTAATCAACATGCCAAAGCCAAAACTTGTGGACATCAAAGCCTCTCTTCTGAAAGAGGAAAAGAAGATCAAGAACAAGGGAGAAACAAGCATCCCAAGAGGAGACCAACAACTCCTCTATGTGAAAGGGAAGAAGAGCATAGTCTGTGACTTTTGTAAGAAAACTGGGCATATTGAGAAATTTTGCTATGTTAAGAAAAGGTCTCAACGAGCATATCTTGCTACAGTCAAAGAAGATGAAGACAACATTGAAGAAGAAGGAGAAGAAGAACCCTAAGAACAAAAGGATAGGACTCACTATTCCCTCTTTTGTAGCTCATTTTCTGATAGAATTTATTAAAAGGTTAAAGATGTGGACTTGCCTAATGTTCCCACCATAAGCTCCTATACTCCTCATGTAACCTCTGCACACTACAGCCTCTACACACTTAGTGAGGCCTTGTAACAGTCTCTAGCTTTGTATGGTTGTCTTTTTTTCTTCCATGTCTACACTTAGCAAGGTTCTACTCACGACTACCTTTGTATACTCAGTGTCTTTTCTGGTTGTGATTGAGGAGGGGTGTTGAGAAATGTGCAATCATACCCACCATAGCCTCTTTGTATGGAACAAACAAGGCAAAGAAACGTACTGCAAATAAAGCCTTAGACTAGGTCATGTATGCATGGTTTATTAAACCACGATTGGTGATTACCATGGTCCCTTTCCACTTTTCTCCACCTACCAATACCACCTATTGTAAGCCTATAAAAGGCACTCATCCCCACACTCATTCAGTCAGTTATTCTCATCAGTTGTACTTGCATTATGCTTGGATAATATCAATTGTTCTTCTTTGTCAATTATTATGCTTCATTATGATTGTGTATCTGCTCTTTAGTGATCCTCCATAGCATTCATTCTCAATATTTTAACACAAACTACCTTCCCATGCTATAAAAGGAAGACCCCTCCAAAGCCATCTTTAATTTTTCTTTCATCTAGTTAGAGTTCTTTCAACTAGCCACCATAAGCGCTTTGTCTATCATCTATCTAGACTGTCATCTAAGCTTCACAATAAAAGTATGCGGGTGGGGAAAAGCCATCTTTGTATCAGTTTATGTGAACTTTTTAAAATATATATTATTTTGATATTTACTATGTATTCTCTACTCCTTGCTCAGATTCTATCTGATGTGCCATGTAATTTTTATAATTATGTGACTCCTTAGGCATCTTAACTACTACTAGCCATCAAGTTAACTTTTATGATCATATACTAAATGGAGAAATGAGTGTTTTATCTTTAGCATAGGTCATTTCATAATTCATTAATGTAAAACCTACTCTTTTTATCTTGCATCTTTTTACAATTTGGCATTTATTGAGATTGAGAATAAACTCTAGAGTTCAAACAATGCATGATAAATATATTGAACCACAAACATAGTACAATATAAGTGCATTGTAGCATATTATTAGTATTATGTTACAAGAATTTAATAGCTTTTGTGCACTGCACCTTCTAGAAAGGAGCCATTATGTAGTTAAATCTCATCAAGGCAATAAAAATATTTTTGGACTCATCATACTCATAGGAAATCGTCTTTCAAGATTTTCTTCCTTCTACTTCCATATGCTCCTTCATAAAAAATTATAATTCTATTGACTCTCTAATGGATGCATTTCATATTTTTTGTATAGATCTAAGTTGAAATAGATTATGGACAACTATATGTTTTATATTGTTGTTGTGAGCTAATGCATCTGCTATCATGTTATACATGGTTTCATAACCCTTTCCAGTAATCCCATTTGCATCACATGTGATTTGAACTTGTTACACTAATAAACAATTAAGAACATCATTTAAAGAAGCAAGGCAAAGTTCTCAATGTCAAGAGTCTCTCAAAAGCATAGCTAGATACATGTGTTTTAAGAATGTCTTTAGAAGCTCCAGCTATTGACCCTCACATAGGCCAGTACCATATTCAAAAAGTTCCTTGAAAAGAGATATATTATTAAGTAATATATTGATTTTAGATTTTCCTTCAATCATTATGTACGTCAATGCTTTCACATACCTTTTTGTACTCTACCATTCAAACATATTGACAATATTGGTAGTGATTGGATGTTTTTATTCCTCCTAACCCATTGGAGTTTTCTTGCATATTTGAAACTTTACTTTTGCAATGTTCTTATAGTTCTCAATTCTCCCTAGAAGTGATTTCGATGAAGCATTCTCTTGCTTCAAGGTCAAATTTCTTTGCATTGCCATCTCTTATTCCATGTCTTTGAATTGTGTAATATCCCCCCTCCCCCCCCGTAAGACTCCCCCTTTATTATATATATTTTTTCTAACACTCCCCCTATCCACTCCGCCAGTTGGTGGATGGAGGGGGAGCTGCATTGAGATCTCGAGCACGGCAGATGTGGCAATGATGTCGAGGACGCTGATAAGGATGATGTGGTGATGATGTTGATGACAGTTTGCATGGCGGAGTTTGCATGGCGGTGGCCCACCTGGTCGCCTAGATGGAGATAGGGGGAGGGGGGGTCCATGCCATGACATTCCCTCTTCCCCCTGTTGAGTGCTGAAATGATGTGTTTTTTGGGCTAATTTTTTGTTATTTTTGTTGCTGAATGGTAATTTTTGGTGATGGATTTTTGAATTTGAAGATGTTTTGAAGTGTTTGGAATGGTTTGAGTATGTTTGAAGGGTTTATGATGGTTTTTTATGAGGATATGTTGTTCTATAGGGTTCTATAATTTTTTCTGTTTGATTCTATAAGGTCTGATTTTCTTCTGTTTTGTTCTGTTTTGTTTTTGTTTTGATAGTTGAGATGGTTGAATGGATGTTTTGAGAGATGGTTAAGGTTGTGTTAAAATGTTTATGAAATATGGAATTGGTTTTGGTTTGGTTTTTGTGGTTTTTATGGTCTATGTTGATCTTCTGTAAGGTTCTATAGTTCTATAGTATTGTTCTTCTGTTGTCTTGTTGCTCTATGGTCTATTCTGTTTGTTTCTGTTGAGTGTTATGTTGGATGTATGGATGTTTTGGGATGTTTTTTTTCTTAGGAAAATGATAAATGAAATCTCTATTCAAGTCAATTGAAGTGAAGAAGTAGCTAATGAAGACTCATAGAAGGTTACAGAAGAATAGTGACAGAAGCCATAACTCACAGGACATTATGATGTCTCTGGTGTCTCTTCGCATTGGACATACCTTTTGGGAGGTGCATCCATGACCAAGAGAGAATAATTAAGTGCCATTATAGAGTATTATAGTGAGGAGATGCTGTACTATTGATTGATTGAGAGAGAGAGAGTCAAAGATAGTCAATTCTATCAAAATAATGTATCTACTATGAGAGATTGAGAGAGAAAACTATGAAGACAATGAAGATGAATACTATGTGATTGATTTCCATTCAAAAATGGAGTATTCCTTTGTGTTCTTTTTTATTATGATGGATTATATGAAGATATTGAAGATTATGGTTGATTCTATCAAATCCGTGGGAGATATCTACTAGAATGATGCGTGAAGATTTGTTGCTTTCCTTATTTTGGTCATCAAAAGAATGAAATAAAAGCTTGTTGATGTTACAATATAGATTTCTTGCAATAGAATCCCCTTTTATTTGGTGTTCCTCTTGGGGCTCCATGTTTTTGGTATGCAGCTAGGGAAACTTGCCATTAACAAGCATCAGAAGAGGCTGAAAATGAAGGAAATGGCATTACCAAGAATAGAATATCTCAATGGATGCTTGCAAAGTTCTTTATTCTTTTGAAGAGTTGGAGATTCTTATTGCCAAATCCACTTTCCACAAGAAGTTCATCCCACAATGGTTGAAACACATTATCATCATGATGCATGCTCTATGTGGTGGACTTTTTCCTCTTCATGTTGAAGCAACAGGAACTTGCTTCTTGGTGGCAAATTGTTTGGAAACAAACTAAAGAACAAAAACAGAGAGAATGACTATCCATGGAATATTTGGTATTCATTGAGAAGTTTCCATACATCATCAAGTGGGAGATCATGAAGAAGCTTCAAGAGTCGTGGTCTGTGGAGGTTCACAAAAACAAGAAGGAAAAGAGTTGGAATTTGTTCATGGATGCTCAACAGCAAGATACGTGGGATGCTTGGTGCACTGACAATCTTCTATTTGTCCAATTAGCAACCCACTGGAAGTTGATAGACAGAGTGTTTTCCACAACATACACTGTTGAAACCATTAGAAGATGGCATTATTATAATGATGGCACAACAACGATCCTAAGAAGAATGAGTTTTGATGCTTTCAGAACGGAATTCTCCCCCTCTGTAGTGGTTTGAAAGCCGAATTCAGAGATGTTGAAAAGAAGGAAGTAGAAGAGATGTTGGCCAGAGAATCCCCTAGAGACTCAAGCCCTCTCTGATTCTATTCTATTGAGTATAGACCAACTAGTTGGAGCCAACCCCCTGATGAATGATGCAATCAAGAGGCAAGCATTAGAACGAGTCCAAAGGTACATGAGAAGAGAGAAGGCAAGAATCAAGGTGGCTGAGAACGAGCTCATATCAGAAGCCTCCTTTGACGCCCTGAAAGCACTCTTTATAGAAGTCCCCATGGCAACTCAAGGTCCCCTTCCTAATGAGATTCATCTTGGAAATATTGATGATAGGCCAGCAAATGTAGTCCCATTGCCAATTTTTAAGGGAGAGTATAATGAATACCATGATCATCATATAGTAGAATTTATGGTAGCATGTGTGGCTAACAATGCTAGAATCCTTGAGCATTGGTTAGTGATATTCCCCACCACTTTCAAAGGCGCGGCGTTTCAGTAGTATGAGAGACAAGCAACATGAACTTTTGGCACATGGGACGACTTGAAGTTGGCCTTACTCACTAAATTCAGGCGTGAAAGATTTGAAGAGAGGATGCGAGAGGAGTTCATGAACCTAAGTCAGTCCTCTGGAGAAAGAGTAGAAGCTTATGTCTCCCGAATGGAATCCATCCTAAAGAGATGGACTAACCATCATTTGGACGAAGATATCCGAAAAGGAGTGTTCCTAAGAGGCCTACAACCAAAAGTTTCAAGTTTGTGGAATTGAGAAGACCAGTCAATCTGCAAGCTACAGTGGAAGGTGCAAGATTGTATGGCAAAGTTGAATCAAGGTTGTCAATGACTCCATGAACAGGAGTCTTACATCCTCCCATGCGAGGAATGGTATACCCACCAAATGTAGTCCCATGGACAGTTCCCTATCCATATCCCCAGATGCAAACAGTGCTGTAGTATAGTGCACCTAATCCACTGTGGTCGCCACAGACGACAATGCCTCAAATGATGGTTCAACCACCACAACAAAAATGGCCTCAAATAGTCCCTCCAATGGCGACTCAACAACATTGGAACCCTACCAATTGGAATCAACAACCCCAAGTCTCAACAGGATCTCTGAATCAGAACCAAAACAGAGGACCCTCTGGATCAACCCAACCAGTGTATGCAGTAATTACAGAACCTTCCCAAAATTCTACTACAAGTACTCCAGGAGGTGAAAATATGAAGGACTACTTATCCACCTCAGTTGCAAGTATCGTTGCAAGTATCAAGAAAGAGCTTATGGATGTGATTACAGAGCAGCTACAGACGCTGAAGTGAATACCGCCAATATATCCACCCCTGCGGGAGCTAGGAGAGTTGTGATGCGTTCTAATACATGGTGCGAAAAGTGTCATCAAGCGGGAAATTTATCCACTGAATGTACTTGAAAACCAACCATTCCTGGAGCCTTTTGTTCCTACTGTTTACAGAAGAACCATACAGAGGATATTTGCTCTCTGAAAGAGATGCATGAACAAAGATAGAAAGATTAAAAAAGGAAATATGAAAATGGGCATAGCCCCATTCCCCAGCAGGCTGGAGAAGCCCATGGATCCTATCAAAGAGTATGACTTGGTCAAAGATCTAGATACCTTTAAACCAAGCCTAACACTCTGACAGTTACTGATGCTATCCCCCAATCCCGAAAGAAGTTCAAAATCATCTTGATAAGAAGACACGGACTAAGGATTGCTCCTTCAACAGTGACCAAGACCAATAAGGCCCCAGAACCTATGAAAGAAGTGGATGTGGCTAATGCCTTCCTAGATCTTGGAACCCCAGAGATTAGTGTATGGATAGAAGGATGTTTTATTTCAGATGCATTGATTGATGGAGGCTCATTAGTAAACATAATGACGGATGTGACAAGGAAGGATCTAGACTTGCAAGGAATTCAACCTACCCAGTGGCTTATGAGATTGGCAGACCAAAGCAAAATTAAACCATTGGGCATCCTCCCATACATAAAACAACCCTTGCATGAAGAGACTATTGGCTAACGTATTTGGTGGTCAAACCAAATTCTTACGGGACCTCATACCCTCTGCTATTGGGAAGACCTTGGCTTTTTGAAGCGAGAGCCAAGACGGACTAGTTCAAAGGAACCCTAACCCTAGGCAGAGGACCCAACAAAGTGGTGTTGAAATTATATGGATCACAAAAAGACAATGGATCCACATCCATCGAAGTCATAACTAACTCCTCCAATGAGGTAACAGATGGTACATCAGGAGACGAAGAGGTTTTTAAATAAATCTTTCCCAAGAAAATAGAGGCACAATCCCTAGCAGTGGGCACTATAAGCCAACTACCAAAGGAAGCCAAGTCTTTGTCTATGGGAGAATACCTCCTACCTCAACTAGAATTGACTTCTGAAATCACCTCTGACAGTGAAATGGAAGCATGGATGTATTGTTCCCCCTGTTACATGGCAAAAGCATAAGACAGAGACAGAAGCAAAAGTAGAAGTAGACACAGAGATGGAGGACCCATTCTTCTCCTACATAGCCTCTACAGAAGCAGAGATAGAGCCTCTAGAGGAAGAGGATGAAAATGATGAGGAAGAAAAAGAAGTAAATTCTGAAAGTGCAGATGAAGAAGTTCCTCTGATAGCGGACGATCTTGTTGATGTCCCTATAGAGACCTCAAAGGCTGAAGATCTCAGGGTGTTGGATGGAATGACCATGGTTCCATTTGGGTTGACCAATGGACCACAAAGTATACAGAATCTGCATAAGCAATGGATTAAAGGTATAAAAATTAAGTTCACCAATGGCTCTTGTCACCCTAACCAGTCATTCTAGAGAAAAGATAATGATGATGCCCCTTGTCAATAGAAGCCAGAGCCATTAGAGCCACGGCTTCTAGAAGGTTCATACTATGTGACATTCTTGGACACATCCTCTAAAGATGAATCCCTAAGTCCAGAAGAAATCACCACTCACATAGAAGCAAACAAAGCTCTGATACCCTTCCAATAATCTCAACAAACAAATGAGTCATCTATTCAAAAGGAGGACACTGGTTCTAGTGGAACATCAGATGAGGACACTACTTCCTTGAAAGAGTCAGACCTCTATCCAGAAGCAATCCATGGGACATTCATCCGCAAAGTGGAGGGTGAAAGGCAAGTGACGTTCGTGGATACTGATGGTATTGAACGTCACCTGAAAGTGGGTCTCAATCTTCTAGAAGAATAACTAGTGGTCCTGCGAGATCTACTAAAGGAGAACTTAGACATGTTTGCTTGGTCATACAAAGACCTAAAGGGGATTGATCCCACAGTATGCCAACATCACATTGACCTAGAGCCTGATGCCAAACCTATTAGGCAAAGACAAAGGCATATAAATCCTAATTATTTAGCTCTAGTGAAGGCTGAATTATTAAAGCTTCATGAAGTCGAGTTCATTTATCTTGTGGCTAATAGTGAATGGGTTTCGCCCATTATGGCTAACAGAGAATGGGTTTCACCCATTGTGGTAGTACTTAAGAAGAACGGGAGACTTTGAATATGTGTAGACTTTCAAAAGTTGAACTCGAAGACGAAGAAGGATCATTTTCCTATCCCTTTTACAGACCAACTGTTGGAAACAGTGGCAGGCCATGAGCTGTATTCCCTCTTGAGTGGATTCAACAGATATAACCAAGTCCAAATCGCAGAAGAGGACCAATCCAAAACAACCTTCACCACAGAATGGGGGACCTATGCCTATAGAGTGATGCCATTTGGGCTCTGTAATGCTCTTGCCACCTTCCAACGAGTAATGATGGCTACCTTCTAGAATCATTTGCATGATTTCATTGAGGTGTATCTTGATGACTTATGTGTGTATAGCTTAATCCGTGAGTATTGGGGACACCTAGAGCAGTGTTTTGATAGATGTCGAGAGTATGGGATTTCTCTCAACCCTGACAAATGTGTCTTTGGCATCTCATCAGGAGTTCTTTTAGGCCATATTGTCTTTGCACAAGGGATTGCAACAGACCGGCAAAGATTGAGAAGATTGCCGCCTTGACAGCACCAACAAACCTCAAGCAACTGAGAGGGTTCCTTGGCCATGTGCCGGGCTACAACAGAAGATTTATGGCACATTTTGCAACCAAGGCAGCCCCTCTGCACAAGCTCCTAAGGAAAGATGCGGATTTCCTTTGGACTGATGATTGCAAAGAAGCCTTTAGTACTCTAAAATAGTGCCTCATCCAAGCACCTATCTTGCAGCCTCCTAACTGGACGAAGGAGTTTCATGTGCACACAGATGCATCAATTGAAGGGCTAGGTGTTGTCCTATGTCAAAAGACCCCCTCTAAATTAGATCAACCAATCTATTATGCAAGTTAGAAAGTAATCGACTACGAGCGGAACTACACAGTGACAGAGCTTGAGTGCTTAGCAATGGTGTTTGCACTGGAGAAGTTTCGACACTATCTACTGTCAATGCATTTCAAGTTCTACGTGGATCATAAAGCCTTGTCCTTCCTGATGAACAAAGTAGATGTTAAAGGACGATTGATGAGTGGTTGCTCCTATTCCAGGAGTTTGATTTTGAAGTGGTCACTAAGCCTGGACCTTCCCATTTCCTTCATCTATCACAGATCCCTCAAAACTATAAAAGAGGAACAGGATGATCCAAACCTTCCTGATGCTTCCTTGTTTCTAGTTAAAATAGTTACTCCCTGGTATGCAAACATAGCCAACCTCCTAGCAACTCAAAAGTATCCTCCTGGCATCTCAAGCCGTGAGAAGAAGAAGCTTCTGTTAGAATCATCCCCCTACACTTTGCTAGGTGGTGCACTGTACAAGAGAGGCAAAGATTAAGTATTGCGAAGATGTGTCGCAGGAGATGAAATCGGCATAGTATTAAAATCATGCCATGATGAACTATGTGGTGGACACTTCGCAGGAGAAGCGACAGCCAGGAAGGCTCTGTTGGTGGGATACTAGTGGCCGACCCTCCACAAGGATGCACATGATTACTGCAAGAGATGTGATGCATGTCAATGAATGGAGAAACCCACCAAAACAAGTGTCATGCCACTGCAACCTATTCTTCCCCTAAAGCCGTTCGAAAAGTGGGGGATTGATTTTGTGGGTCCCATTGATCCACCCACCAGACGAAAGCAAAACAGATACATCTTAGTATGTACGGATTATGTCACAAAGTGGTGTGAAGCTAAAGCGAGGCGATGGTAGCAGCGTAGCTCTGTTCATGTATGAGAATATTATTACCCGTTTTGGCAGTCCCCTTGAGTTGGTAAGTGACAGAGGTACTCATTTCCTTAACAAAATCATGGAGGAGTTGACAGAGCTGTACAAGATCTGCCATCGCAAGTCTACTCCTTACTACCCCAGAGCCAACGGCCAAGTTGAAGTCACCAATTGCATCCTCTGCCCGATCCTGACAAGAACGATTGCTGCACATCATCGTGATTGGGACGATCAACTTACATAGGCCCTCTGGGTATACAAAACCTCTCATAAGGTAGCTATAGGACAGACCCCTTTCCAGCTGGTGTATGGTACAGAAGTCGTCTTCCTTGTTGAACTAGAATTGCCCTCTTTGCTAGTGACAGTTAAAGAACACTTGGGAGATGATGAGTCATTGCAACGCCGCCTCCTACACTTGGAATGTTTGGATGAGATTCGGTGGATGGCCCTACAATATATGGAAACCACTCAAGCACGACGCAAGGCCTATCATGATAATTTCATCAAGTAAAAGGAGTTCCAAGAAGGTGATCTTGTCCTAGCCTATGATTCGAGATTTGGCAAGTTTCCTGGAAAGCTTCAACAACGATGGATGGGCCCGTACAAGGTACTTGTTGTCAATCCTAATGGCTCTGTTTAGGTGCAGACCATTGATGCCTCTAATGATCCTTTTCTAATCAATGGCTATCGTCTGAAGAAGTACTTCCCTCCTTGGGGATATTGACAATCACAGTCGACCTACCCTCTCCCTTTTGGGCATCACACTGTCATTCTTTTCGTGCTTTTGATAGCCCTTATGATCTTCCTCATGAGGCGGTGTCATTCTGCTAGCCCCTCACAGATATCTCTCAACCCTACCTTTTGCACTCTTCTCGTCTGATCCAACAACGGTGGTGAGGTTGGTCCTGACACATGGTATTTCTACCATTCTCTTTATTAACGGAAAAAAAAAGAAAAAAATTTAAAAAAACAAAACAGACAAAGCTGTTATGGGAGAAAAGGAAGAAATTCCCTGTCATAACAGGCCTCATTTCAAGAAAAGGTGGAAACACCCTTGGGCGGGAAGCTGACTGTGGAAAAGGTGGTAACACCCCGCAGTTCAAGATAGCTGAGTCACCAACAAAACCTTTCCAGCAAGTAATTTGAAGCCACCTCCCTTGGTGCGTTGTCTCTGCAATATCAGTCTGTCTGCCCTTCTTTAACAGACAACCTTTCTTACAAATCATCGAAGTACTAGACTTGTTGGCTGCCTCCCTGGGTACTCCTCGTCTTCAATATCCTAATGACAACAACAGTCGACACGATCTTCATCACCAACCCCTTGAGTGATGTGAGCTTTCATCCTAACAGGATGGGGATGTGAGTATGGGCTGCCCTCTGTATATATCAATGAGCGTGGGACAGAGGGTGGGCTGAGTGACCAGTCTTTCCCTTCAAATCAAATGAGAGGTGAGATGTGTAACTTGAGTGTTGCACACATGGGATAGGCCTCTCAATGCACAATGCATGATCTGTTCTTGTGCACTGCACCATAAGGCTCCCTGGCCTTCCTTCTTGCACTGTATGCTGGCACAGGGCGGGATGCACAGTTGCACCATCAAATACACACAAGGCATACAACCTCTGCACAAGTGACAGTGAAGATTACATCAATGGGTTTCAGGAATGGGTTACCCTCCTGTATCTTTCAATAGAGAGTGAGACAGAGGGTGGGCTGAGTGTGACTGGTGTTTCTTCAATCAATTATTGAGAGGTGAGGCTTGAGGGATGTTACAACAATTGGTGTCAGGTACATTTATGTTTCCCTATGCACCCATGGGATGGGTCTTTGCTATTGTCACAAGACACGCCACTCTGTTATGTGCACTGCACTACAAGGCTCCCTAGCCTTCCTCCTTGCACCTATGCCAAATGGGTGGAATGCATGAATGCACCATCAATTGCACACATTGGCATACTCCCTCCAAATCAGTTTCCCCTTGTTCAATTCTACACCAACCGTGAGTTATGGGATTTCATGCTATTCATTGAGCGATGTGCATCATGGGGTGATTTAGTAGATTTGTGAGGGGTGTTGCGATTAAGCCATAGTCCTTAATGAAGATCCTATACCAGCCTGTTAATCTAAGAAAGCTACGCACTTCTTTAACAATAGTAGTTGGTGGAGGCCACTCTTGGACATCCTTAACCTTTATAGAATCTACAGAGATTCCTTCATTTGACACAATAAATCCAAGATATTGGATCTGCCTCTTGTGGAAGGCACACTTTTTCTTCTTAGCATAGATCTTATGAGTCATCATGGTCTCAAGGACGATGTGAACTTAGGACTCATCATCCTCCTCTTCCTTGGAATAAACCAAGGTAACATCAAAGAAGACAAACACAAAATCATCAAGATAAGGTCTAAAAATGTATTGTATTAGCTTAAAAATGTATTCTATTAGCTTGTTAAAGGTGATATGGGCATTAGTCAATCCAAAAGCCATTGCTATGAATTCAAAATGACCATATCCGGTATTGAATGCCGTCTTCAAAATATCCTCATCCTTGATGTGAATCTGGTAGTATCCTAACCTCAAATCAATCTTGGAGAAGATTTTTTCTCCTTGCAATCGATTAAGTAACTTGTCTATCCTTGGGTTAGGATATTTATTCTTGGTGGCTACTTGGTTAAGGCCTCTATAATCGATGCAAAGGCAAACTGTAGTATCCTTCTTCTTTCGGAACAAGACTGGAGCCCCAAAGGAGAACTACTAGGGCGTATGTACCCTTGGTCCAATAGCTATTTGAGTTGTTCCTTTAACTCAATAGCTTTAGGAATGGACATCTTGTAGGGCCTTTCTGCGATTGGTGCAACTCCTGGTATTAGCTTAATCTCATGATCCACTTCCCTTGGCAGTGGTAATTTTGTCAATTCTTCTGGGAACACATCTGCATACTCTTTTAGCCATGATGGTTCTTCATTGGATTCCTCTACATGTTCTGGTTTGTTTAGCTTGATCAGATAGATGGGTAATCCTTTTCTTATTCCTTGAGCTATTCGTGTTGCCTTAGCTAGCTAGATCTTTGGTTTACCTGCTTCTCCTTAAGTTGTAACTTGCTCACCCTTAGGATTACGAAAGGAAACTTGACCTTTTTCACAATGGATGTGAGCATTGTTGGGGATTAGCCAATTCATCTCGAGTAGGCATTCATGGACTCCTAAATTCATTACCCTGAACTTAATAGATGTGGGCTCCTTTTTGAGTAAAAATTCTACCTTAGCAGTTTGTCTAGCGCAAGTGATTTCTCACCCATTTGCTAGTTTGACAAGCAAAGTAGGTGCAGCTACAGTGGCTATCCCTAACCTTCTTGCAAAAGTTAGTGAAATGAAAGAATGAGTGCTGCCACAATCAATGAGGGTTTTGAATTTCTTACCTTGGTAATTCGATGGTGTTTGGATCACCAAAAATTAGTGATTTGGGCCCTTTTTGTGGAGAGCGGTATGAACGGATGCTTCTCAATCTCAGCTTTCATGGACGGGTCTTCTTCTTTGTTGGTTCCCTTAGTGGTGATATTGGAAGTTTTTGCCCTTCCCATTGCTGCACGTCCATGGCCCCACAGGTAGCCCTGGCTTGGCCACACAGAATTTTCCTTGATGGCGATATCCACCAAGTTTAGGACATTCTCTTTTGAAGTGCCCAAGTTCATTGGAGTGAAAACATCGTAGGACTTGGTCACTTCTTTGAGTGGGGAAAAAGTCACTAATTGCATTTACTTTCGGCTTCTTCTGTTGGCTTTGACTCTGTCCTTGCGCCCTTTTAATTTGAGCTCTCAACATCCTTGGGTTATGGTCTTTGTGAGACCAAGGTCTATTATTCCTAGACTTTGGTTGGACTTCTTGGGCAATAGGTCTTGCTCTTATCAATGTATCTTGCAAATCTGAAGGACACATTGATTCCAACTAAGTGTTCATTGGTGGATTCAGCCCATCACAGAACATTGAGAATTGTTGGGGAATACTTGTTATCAGGGCGTATTTCAGCAAGGAGACAAATCTCGAGTAGTACACCTCCAGAGACATGCCCAACTGTTTCAACTTAAAGAACTCATTCATCTATTGAGTTCTGTATGCAAGTGGCATGTACCTTCCGTGCACTGCTTCCTTTAGCTTATCCCAAGTTATTGTGCTTTCCGTGGGGACTGCTTGGTCTTTACACCATTGCTTCTACCAGAGCCTAGCTTCATCGGTAAGCTTGAGTTTGGCAATCATAGCCTAGTTTATAGGTGTTGTTATTGCTACACCGAAGTAATCTTCCATGGATCCAATCCATACTTCGGCATAAGCTTCAACAGTCTTCCCTTTTCTGTCAAATTTTGGTGGTTTAATTTGTTTAAGAAGAAACTTATTCTCTTATGCCTCCGCCGGGGATGAGATTCTGGTTCTGCCTCTGGGTTGTATCTGGTTTTCAATTTAAACTTTCGTGTTAGTGTCAGAGAGAGAACCAAGGAGAGAGAAAGAGGAGAGAGAAATACTATAGAGGAGAGAGAAAGACTGCAGGAAGAGAGAGAATAAGAGTGACGAGGAGAGAGAAGGACTAGATTTAGAGAGAGGAAGACAAGAGAGATGAGGAAGCCATAGAAGCTGTGAGCAAGAAGGGAGAGAAAGACTGTAATTGTATTAATTTGTCAAAAGATATGTAAAATTACATGTCCTCTCTTTTTATACCAATGTCAGTGTGACATGGCATAATATCAATGTTATTTACACTAATTCCTTATTCTCATCTTCTTATAATCCATCCCCACTCAAAATGAAGGTTTTTGTCCTCAAAAACAAATATTGGACTTATTGGTATAGCCAAGTGGGGGGGCTGCAGAGTGCTACTCTGTACAGCATTACAAGGGGTAAAGGAAAAGATTACCTAATACTCAATAGTAGTACTAATCTATACAGGAGGTCAAAATCAGCCTGTAGCCTCCCGGATCAAAAGGAAAAGTTGTATCTTTGCCATGCATTGGATTAACTTTCATAAGATCGAAATCAAATACTGCTGCTGGAAACATGATTATCATGATGGTACTCACTAACGAAGTCTCCATTGCAAGATGATCCTCCAAATCCACATGATGTCCATAATCTGCCTTCTTGAATTGAACTTCTTGTTGTTGAACTTCTTGTTGTGGACTCATACCAAAATGGTCTTCAACAAGATGTTCTCCATCATTTACATCATAATATTCAAATATCAAGATTATTTTGGCAGACTTTGCCCTACATGTGGCTTGGTGATTACAAGATAGTGGCTTAGCACAACGATAACATAAGCCCGCAGCATGCAGTTCTCGTATTGTATCACTAGTAAGGTGTCTAACACGTTTAGCCTTAGATAGCAATTTACACACCTGTTCAACACCATTGGTCAGCTCTATGATAGTTTTGACATGCTGCTCATAGTCATCTTGCTGCTCATACATAACAGATGGCTGTCCATGCTCATCATGTACAACAGATGGCTGTCCATGCTCATCATGTACAACAGATGGCTGTTCATACTCATGACCATATTGCTCATGATGTCCATACTGCATATGGTGATAATAGCCCTGCTGCACATCAGACGGACAGTTTGGTTGAGCATATGCATTTGCTTCCACTGATGTTTGCTGCTCACATACATAAGCATGCTGCCTTTGATCATTAGTCCCACAGCATTGGTCATAATCACTTGCTTGCTGTTGATCAAAGCTAGAAGTGTACTGATAAGCATAACCATTTCTGTCACATCCATAAGAACTGGGCTGGTCAACCAAGAGAGCTTCACAAGTATAATCATAACTATTTTGCTGAAGAGATGGATGCTCATAAGCATAAGCATGTTGACCATAATAACCATTTTGCTGCCAAGGTTCAATGGAATGATACTCTGCATTATGATATGGTACATCATATTTATAAGCATTAACATGCTGTCCAGATGTACTTGCATACTGCTCATATTCATTTGCATGTTGTTGCTGTTCATATTCATAATATGCATGTAGATCATAGTGTGTACCATCAGCATATACATGTTGTCCATAAGCATAAGCATTTGATCCAAGTGTACCATCAGCATATAGATGCTGGCCATGAGCATAAGCATTTGATTCAGGTCTTGCTGTTTTTTCCATAAGTGCCTTTATAAGAGCAATACACTGTTTAGTCGAAACTACAAGTTTGTCAATTTTAGCTTGTGTTTGAAGCCAACATTGTTCACTAGAGCTGGAGCTATTGTTCTCAGCTACCATTGCAGTCAAGTTGAAAAAAATATGTTGTTCCTTGAAAAATAGAAGTCCAAATAAGGTGTATGATAGCTTGGCTTGAAAGGTTAGGATGTCTAGTATCAATTAGAAATCCTGGTTTGAATTTAGGAGTAGCAATACCCCTCTCTGTTTAAGAATTTCCAGAACTGTCCACAGTAAACTACTAGTGAACTGCCGGTACCAAATAGGCTCTAGCTCGAGAAATATGTGTCCAAATGAGATGTTTGATGGCTCCACTCGAAGCTTATGATATCTAGTATCACTTCTAGTTGTTTCTTTGTCGTTAGAATGATGCTACTAATTTCTATAATAACTTTTCCAAATCTGTCCTTGTTTGGACTGCACCCTGTTTTAGCCCTGTTCTAGTTGTTTCTTTGTCGTTAGAATGATGCTACTAATTTCTGTAGCAACTTTTCCAAATCTGTCCCTGTTTGGACTGCACCCTGTTTTAGCCCTGTTCCAAGTGTTTTGAGTACTTCTTATCCAACTTGAGTCGATACCCAATGCCTATACACTCAAATGAGTAAGAAACAACATTCCATGAATATGGCATTACAAGATTGCATCCCAAAAGCCTATATATCCTCAGATGGTGGTTGGTTCATGGATGTTTTCCATGTTACAGATCAACTTGGACACAAACTTACATATGAAAATTTAATTGAGTATATGCAACAAGCTTTGGGAGCAAAAAGAACTGGTGCAAGTTCAGAGGTAAGAACATGTTTGGAACATACTGTGGATGTTCAATCAATTACTAAACACACATCCATAAAGTTGACTGGCACTGATCAACCAGGACTGTTGTCAGATATCTCTGCTATTCTCACAAGCCTCAAGTGCAATGTTGTTGCTGCTGAGGTTTGGACTCACAATGCAAGTGTAGCATGTGTAGTGTATGTAACTGACGAATTTACTGGATCTCAGGAGCCATTTTCCCTACAACAGCTGTTTCAGTGAAGGGAACCTTTGAAAGAGAACTGGAATTGTTAAAATCTATGTTGCAAAGCATTCATGGAATGGCATCCATGGAGTTTGTTCTCTCTTCCTAGTTTGCTTCGCGTATCCCTTGACGATTGACAGGGTCTTCGCAGGAGAAGAGGATGGTTTTCTGAGAAGCTCCTCGGCTGTTAAACTAACTCTTGCATAGAAGCTTTTCTCTTCGGAATTGTCTGTTGCCACACTTAGAACTCCGAGCTCTGCATATCAGAAACAGAACGTTGCAAAAAGAAAGGCTGAACACAAAATGTACGTAGGTAATGGAGGCCAGAGAATGCAGACGCAGCTTTCTTTACTGTGGCATCTCTTTTTGGCAGAGAATGGAGATATAGAGGCAGGAAATGGGAGGCCCGAAGAATGGAGAAGCAGCTTTTCTTCACAGGCAGTAGCATACGATCTTGCTCATAGCTTCCGAGACAGCAGGGAGATGATGATAATGATGATGAGAGAACAAAGGAAGTGCAAGGTGTGCAAGATGGATGAAGTATGCATCCTTTTATTGCCTTGCAGGCATCTCTGCCTGTGCAAGAAGTGCGAGGGATGCCTTGATGTGTGTCCGGTGTGCAGAACTCTGAAGAGTGCAAGTGTGCAAGTATACATGGATTAAAAGAGATCGCACTCGTATAGTCTGTCTAACCTCTTCGTGATAGCGGATGGCACAAACTGCATGCAGCGGCCGCTGTTACACCTCCACAGCCTCTGCTTGTCCTGGATGCCCTCCCTGGAACAACTCATGCCATGATGAAACAAAGACTGATCTAGATAGTGACGAAAATGTACATCGAGATGAACCGCTATATGGTGAAGCGCTCAACCTCAGCTTTCAAGTCTTACAATATCCAGAATCAGAAAAGCCCGGTTCATGAAATGGCAGCATCAGTGCCCTTGATGCATATGCCTTCTCATCTAGCTGCACCTTCAACATGGGACAATCTAACAGCAGCAGTGTTGATCGGTCATTTTCATCTCCGAATGTCTTCAAAAGATTGGTCGAAGCAGAATTCTGAGAGGCAGCATGCAGTGATTCCTGGAGTTCCGTGTTACCAGGGAGGTCTCCTCCAGGTTGAGATCCGTTGGCATGCAATCAACTTCCTTGTGTAGGAGCTCCTTAACCGCCGCAGCCGCAGACGAGACCTCTACCAGGCCGATGTAATCATGCTCCTTGAGTACGGACCCACTCTGTTTTGAGCTTTCTTATGCTGCAGCTCTCAACAAACTAGTATATGAGCTTGAAAACATTGTTGAGCAGGAAAGAGATGCAACTCTTGGAAATGGAGGCCTTGGCAGACTTGCCTCTTGCTTCCTTGATTCAATGGCAACCTTGAATCTCCCTGCTTGGGGATATGGACTTCGTTACAAGTATGGATTATTCATGCAGAAGATCACCAAAAAAAATCAGAAAGAGTATGCTGAAGACTGGCTTGAGAAGTATAGTCCTTGGGAGGTTGTAAGGCATGATGTGGTCTATCCAGTGCAATTCTTTGGTGAAGTACAGATACATGCAGATGGCAGGCGAAGTTAGGTTAGTGGTGAAGTTTTACAGGCTTTGGCTTATGACGTACCTATTCCTGGCTACAAGACAAAGAATACTATAAGTCTGCGGATTTGGGATGCAAAGGCCTTTGCAAAGGACTGATATCCCTGCTGTCGTTCAATTGGATCATATGAGGTTGATCTGTGGTTTCACGTCCAGAGGTGCAGAAGTCCGAGTCTGTTGTCCAGTCAAATACGCAGGATCTATAGATTCAATCAAGCCATTGAGCTCTCTGCAATCTCACTTCAGGGACCCTGCAAAGGACTGATATCCCTGCTGTCGTTCATGGAGATGTTAAACCGAGTAATGTGCTGCTAGATCAGAAATTTTCTGCGTACATTGCCGATTTCGGATTTGCTAGGTTCAAGATCCAGGATCTCGTCCGGGAATCCGGCAAGCAAGAGACTCCTGATAGAGCTGGAATTGAAGCTCCTGAAAATTTCAGATCTGATCTTTCTGATCAAGCGTATCAGACGCCAGGCACACCTGAGAGCATGCGCGGATCCAAGACGAAGAGCAGCTTCGATACTGACATTGTAGAGAATGGAGGTAGCATAGAGCTTAGACAGGCAAGGAAGATGAAAGGCGGCATGATAAACTCTGTGTGGCAGACCGGGCAATGGCTGCTTAGGGATTGACTGAAGCAGATTCTGTACCTAGTTCTTATATCGGATCGCCTCACAGCGAAATACGGTGGTCTTCTGTGGAGGCCGCAATCAAAGCCGACATCTAAGGGTCTGCGATCGTTGCAACAGGCAGATCTCTAGATGGCCTTTCCGACAGCCTCGTTGTTGAACAAGAAGCAGAGGCCACGCCTCCAGCCAAGCGAGCATCGTTGGAGAAGAGGTCTTCGGGCAAGGATTGGTGGTGGAGAAAGAGAAAGACGTAGAGAAAGAGAGAGAAGGGGAGAGGAGAAGGGAAATGGAGAAGAGGAGAAGGCCAGAAAGGAAGAACTTGTAACTAGAGGATAAAGTGAGGCAGCTGAGCTTGGAATCATAGCTATGGCAGAACTTGGCAAAGAACAATGAGCTTATGGCGTTCAACCTTAAGAAATACAGCAACAACATTGTGTAGGGTACCTTTGATTCCCTGTTTAAGTGCAAGAGAAGCACACAATTTTGCTGCTTTTGTAACACCTTTATGCAAAGCAATGGAGGCCATCTTTGTCTGTCTACCTCCATTTTTGGTCCAAACTCCATTTAAGACTCCAAGAAAGGCTGCCATGGTCTATGTGGTCTTCATAGAAGCTACCATTAATGCTCCTGCATGCAGTCCTTATGGTCCAGAGATGCTTTGGAAACTCCCAAGAAAGCTGCCATTAATGCTTCTGCATGCAGTCCTTGTGGTCCAGAGATGCTTTGGAAACTCCCCTACTGCTCCCCGTACTTGTGTACCTGTGACTCAAAATTCCATGTAACTAGAAAGTTGTAACTAGGTAAAAATGAGGGACTAACTGGGACCAAGAACCTAGGCTCTGATACCACTTGTCAGAGAGAGAACCAGGGAGAGAGAAAGAGGAGAGAGAAATACTGCAAAGGAGAGAGAAAGACTGCATGAAGAGAGAGAATAAGAGTGACGAGGAGAGAGAAAGACTAGATTTAGAGAGAGGAAGACAAGAAAGATGAGGAAGCCATAGAAGCTGTGAACAAGAAGGGAGAGAAAGACTGTAATTGTATTAATTTGTCAAAAGATATGTAAAATTACATGTCCTCTCCTTTTATACCAATGTCAGTGTGACATGGCATAATATCAATGTTGTTTACACTAATTCCTTATTCTCATCTTCTTACAGTTAGGATTGCATCTACACATCTCTACACAACTTAAATCAATGCACAAATTGTTTTTTCATCACTACTGTGCAACAAATCAAATAATTATAGAATTCTTATTTATCCATAAAGAAGCATAAGCCTCAAGTACAATTATTTGGAAATAGATGGAGATTGGCTAGGATGATATTCTTTCCAAGAGATACATCAACGCTCGGTTAATAATTCCCTATTGGATTCACCTAGAGGGATAGAATAGTAATATGGATTGGAGGAATGGATTCTCAGGAAGTGGTAAGTCATGGAAAGTTCAGGAAATCCCCGTTTTTGATAGCCATGACATTCGTTTTGCCCCATTACTTTAATTCTATCTACTGGAAAAACTTTGACAACCTTCTCATAGATATAATGATTTTTTTCAACTTGCCGGCACCCGATGTGTAGGCTTGAGTTCACACGAGCCTCATGGAAGATGAATAACTTGATAATCTTCAAGTCCTACAACCACTTTAGCCTCTTCAGATTGTTTTGAAGATAGGCGAGTTGGTTGGCATCTATGTAGCAGTAACCCGCACTCCAAGTCCAACGCCTTTTCACATACAGTAGTGAGGGGTTGTAGAGTCGATCTAAGATCCCCATCATGTTAGATCATCTACGATACCTTGAAGATTTCATAGATGTCCTAAACATGATATGAAATACGAGAAACCTGCTCCATGTCTCGTAGGTCTGGAAGCAACAACAATCCACAAGTGAGTGAAAGGAAAAAAATATATTTTCTAGTGAAAACATCATTTCACTCTTCCCGATTTATTCTTATCCTGATTTTTTAATTCATTAGTTTGCACTGATACCAACTATAACATGCCCGTCTATCAGCTGTCCGGGCACGTTTTTAGCAATCCATCGAGGGACGAGACTAAGTGACACTGCCCCCTGGCACTCCCATGGAATGTTACGGGGTTTGTCGCCTAGGGTTTCTCAAGTCCGCCTCGCAACGGAACGTTCGTGGCCGAACACATTGGGATCGACCTGAAATCATGGTTCCTAGTGGACAAGGTCTCCTGACAGCATTTTAGCATCGGGTTTTGGATATCCTACTTTACGTAGAGATACCGAAGCTGAAGCAAACCCATGCCACACTTCGTTTTCAAAGAGAATGGGAAACGAGAGGGATGCACTGCTCAACCTCTCTATCCATAGGGTGTAGTCCCATTCTGATCCCCTAAAACATCATGAGTCAGGTTCTAACCTATCATTACCTACAAGTCGTATGACCTTAGAACCTTGTGAGAAGCCTCCTAGTTCCCTGAGACCACCCTACCATAGGATGGACCCATCGGGGTTTTGCCCACCCGCTTTCCTCAATAGGCATTCTTTAGTTTTCTAATTAAGTCCTATCACATTTATGTGTGACATTTAAAATCAGCTTCCTTAATTAAGCCTTTTAGGGAATAGGTTTTGTTCAAGTAAATTATGGCACTGACATGAAAACGATTCAGGCAGGTTCCTTGGAAGCAACTTTAAATTAGAATTTTAAGTGGGATACAAGTCTTATCCAAAAAGGAGGATCCTCGTAATCCATGAGGATGCATCTTATTTTCTCCAAGTTTTCTGCCCTTGCACTAGTAACAGGGCCTCGAGAAACCATCTCGAGTCCATAGATCGTTTGAGTAGGACCCAGAGGCAAGGAATTTATAGCCAGAGCCCCCCTGGCATCCAAGTGTCCTCCTAAGTTCAAACTAACCCATGGGGAGATCTCTCGTGGTAGGTTCGGTCCACGTTTTTGTCATAGTTATTTAGAACTCCCTTGGATAGGGTTGGTGGCCAGTTGGGGGTGGTTTAGTGCGCCCTCCATGAATTCAACCTGATTCATTATTCAAATTTCTTTTGTGAGCTTGGTCATCATACAATTCTTTCATAGACAATGATTCTAGATTTACAAGCACAAACAATAATGAAGGTGAGTGCTCAAAACATCTGCTAAGGTGGAGTTCCCATCTTTGAACGCTTAGCATTCGCCCTTCTTGGGTCTTTCTTGTCTTGGTGTTAATTGCCATGACCTTCTGAGGGATAGAGAATACCCTCATTCCGACCTCCTTCCTATGTGATAGGAGTGAGAAATTACACTATTGGATTTATATCCGATAGTTTTCAGATTGTAGCTGCCCTAATTTGCTAGCCTTTAGTCTAGGGTTCTTGTCTTGGGATCACAGGTCTTAAATAATTCAAAATTCAACCTACGATTTTAATTGGTTATTTGGTAACCATTTTTCTCCTTAGAACCTTATCGAGGTTTCTAAGTTTACCCTAGGGTTTCACTCCCTTAAGAATTCTTAACATAAACTTTTTTTCATTCCTTCCGCAAGCCAAGAGCAAACTAGGTCCTTTGGAATCCTTGAACAATCGCGAGCATTAAAGGACAAGTGGCCAATGGTCGTTCTTTCTTACCGATATGACACTCGAGTTTACTTCTATTGACATCAAGTTGTATCATGGTTAAAGATGATATCTCCAAGGGTGTTTTGGACTTATTGCAGCTAGTTGTAGGATAGAGACGAATGAGCGTGTTTACTTGACTCTAAGTCAACCTACGATCATAATGATAATTTGGCTTACTTACAATTAAACCCTAGCCTTACGTATCATATAGGGTTTCATTTATTGAACTGCCTCGTGCAATTAAGTTTAGAAATTCACATACACATCTTAAATCTATCTTTTAAGATGAATCCCTATTATGTAGTGCAACAAAAACTGTCCATGATGCCACGCAAATCTAGATGCAAGTCTTTCCCGAGTTGATGATGCAATGCAGAGCTTCTATTATTGGAAATTCATTTCAATGCACTTATGCAAATCATAAATTGTGACTTGTATTTTTCTTTGTGCGAGGAACATGAAATAATCATGTCTAATGCAAATGCGAGCTACTTCTCTTTAAAGGTTTATAGGATGCCATTGTGTTGCACGGTCTTGCAAATTTATATATTAGTAACCTAAGATGCACTTGCAAAAATTTGAGCCTAATACTCAGCTTAGTATTGCAACAAACCATAGATACTTAATCTATTCATGGCAAGTCATGATCATCATGAACTTGATTCAAGCATTTACACCTACCTTTCCAATTATGCAAATTATGTGATGCAAAAATATTATTTCTTTCTAATGATGACTATGCTTTACCATCCCGTTCATAGGGCCTGACATCGTAACAGTACCTAGTTTTGGAGTGTCGAAATAGCGGTTATACCCGATAACCCATTTTTTAATTCCTTTTTCCTCTCAAGCATGCCAATGCTAGTGCATAAATCTAATGCTCTGCAAAAAAAATCAATAAAATCCTTGATTTCAATGTGCACCAATGAGTAATATTTGTGCAAATTGTTCATTCTTTAACATGCCATAGTGCAATAAAACACAATTACCAACATGATTTTATAATACAACCTAGTTGGTGGTTAGCTATCATAGATTTTTGCATGAATACTTCTCCCTACCTAATGTAGTCGATTTACATTTTTAAAAGTTTCCTACCAGAGTAAGATTTATGAAATGCACTTGGTTACCAAGTATCCCAGTTCCTTGACACGTAGCTCCATCATTTGATGTAGGATTCACACTCAATTGGACCTTACTAAGGAGTCATCGTATAGTTCGGCTTTTCCTTCGCAGTATGCACATGGGATACTAAGGAGTTGACTCCTTGTGGGAGAACGGCCATGGGAACCCTGTCAAAGAGGTAGGAGGAAGCTTGGAAGATTTTAAGAAGATTCCCCCTTTCTCTCTCTCTCTCTCTCTCTCTCTCTCTCTCTCTCTCTCTCTCTCTCTCTCTCTCTCTCTCTCTCTCTCTCTCTCTCTCTCTCTCTCTCTCTCTCTCTCTCTCCCTTTGTCTCTTTCCCTATCCATTAGTGCCCTCTCTCTCTCTCTCTCTCTCTCTCTCTCTCTCTCTCTCTCTCTCTCTCTCTCTCTCTCTCTCTCTCTCTCTCTCTCTCTCTCTCTCATTCAATCCGACCGCAGGGGGAAAAGGAAAATAAGGTGTCCCTCTCTCTCTCTCTCTATCTCTCTCTCATGAGGGGGGGATTTTATAGCATTATGGGAGGGGGAGGGGGTGGAGACCCAAGAGGAACACCAAAGAAAAGGGGATTCTACTACATAATGCTATAAAATCCCCCCTCTCTCTCTCTCTCTCTCTCTCTCTCTCTCTCTCTCTCTCTCTCTCTCTCTCTCTCTCTCTCTCTCTCTCGCATGAGGGGGGATTTTATAGCATTATGGGAGGGGGAGGGGGTGGAGACCCAAGAGGAACACCAAAGAAAAGGGGATTCTACCGCAAGAAAATCTATCTTGTAACATCAACAAGCTTTTATTTTATTCTTTTGATGACCAAAACAAGGAAAGCAACAAATCTTCACGCAGCATCGTAGTAGATATCTCCCACGTATTTGATAGAATCAACCATAATCTTCAACATCTTCATAAAATCCATCATAATAAACAAGAACACAAAGGAATACACCATTTTTGAATGGAAATCAATCACATAGTATTCATCTTCATTGTCTTCATAGTTTTCTTTCTCAATCTCTCATAGTAGATACATTGTTTTGATAGAATTAACTATCTCTGACTCTCTCTCTCTCTCAATCAATCAATAGTACATCATCTCCTCACTACAATACTCTATAATGGAACTTAATTCTTCTCTCTTGGTCTTGGATGCACCTCCCAAAAGGTATGTCTGATGCGAAGAGACACCAGAGACATCATAGTGTCCTATGAGATCTGGCTTCTGTCCTCACTGTTCCTCACTGTTCTTCTGTAACCTTCTATGAATCTTCATCAGCTACTTCTTCACTTCAATTAACTTGAATAGAGCTTCCATTCATCATTTTCCTAAGACAAAAATACTTCCCAAAACATCCATACATCCAACATAACACTCAACAAAAACAAACAAAATAGACCACAGAGCAACATGACAATAGAAGAACAGTACTACAGAACTACATAACCTTACAGAAGATCAACAAAGACCATAAAAACCACAAAAACCAAACCAAAACCAATTCCATCTTTCATAAACCTTTTAACACAACCTTAACCATCTCTCAAAACATCCATTCAACCATCTCAACTACCAAAATAGAAACAAAACAGAACAAAACAGAAGAAAATCAGACCTTACAAAATCAAACAGAAAAAATTATAGAACCCTATAGAACAACATTTTCTCATAAAAAACCATCATAAACCCTTCAAACATACTCAAACCATTCCAAACACTTCAAAACATCTTCAAATTCAAACAATCCATCACAAAAAACAACCATTCAGCAACAAAAACAACAAAAAATCAGCCCAAAAAGCATATCGTTTGAGCACTCAACATATCCCCACATTTAGAAAGGAAGTGTCCTCGCCAACTAAAAAAATAAGAATAAAATCTCTAATATCTACTAAAAAGAATCTTCAATCCAACTCAAATCACCAACTACTATCACGACCCTAACAAATCAGCTTCATAGAACATGTATCGAAAACACATATGAAAGGAAAACCAATAATACCAAAAACCATTCCAATACCATAAAACCAAAATAATTCAAATTATTAAAGGATATAAGAGTTCAGCATCCAAATCTTCAACTGCAACCATGATATAACCATCATCAACAATCTTCACAGCTTCATCTTCACCAACTCCTCACAATAGAAAAAACAAACAAAACCCTACACACAAAAAAAACCCAAATAGAAATATAGTTTGAATGGCACAAATCCCCAAAACAAAAGTTTCCATTAAGAAAGAGAGGAATGATACAATCATGGAAACCCTCCTACAAAGTAGGATGAAGGTATTTCTTCTTAAATTGCATACTAAATTTAAGACGGTCTAAGGCTTTGTTCTCATCTACAAAGTACTGAGGTACATTTTGAAGGAACTGTAGACAACACATCCTTTCCAGTAAAATTATGAACCTGGTAGGAAAGGCATGTTCAAAGTAATAGAAACCATCCATGTGAGCAACAACTACATCCTCATTTGGATTAATCAGCAACTGTGGGATACTCTTTCGAGTATTCAGGGTGGACTGCTGATGCATGAAAGCAAGATACCAGCAAAAATGAGCTGCAAGGAAAACAGTGGTATCCCCAGAAGTAACATATACTCTAGCAAAATGGAGGTAAGAGTTCGAACATGCTGCAGAGGTATCCCAGGACCTTGGAATAAAAGGCCAGTTAAACACTAGTCCTATTCACAGAATCATGTAGTTTTCATTGTCGTCGACGGAGTATGTCACCGTCATACCCTGGTGTATCCAACACTGTTTGGGGAGGAAGGTTAATGTAATCGGATGGAGAGGGCAATGGAATAAAAGGAAAACATTGTAATGGAGGATAGGATAAATCATAAAAGGAAGGTAAATGAAGGGATAAAGAAGGTGGAAAAGACGAAGAATACAGCAAAAAGGTATGAAGGGATTCGGCTAGAAAAACAGAAGGAATGAGAGGAATGGGAGATGGGGGTTCAGGGGGAGTAGGAGATAATGTAGGATTAGCAATGAAATGACATGTAGTAAAAATAGGAATATGAGAAAATCCTAAAGGGGTAAAGAATAAGAGAGGAATGGTGTCAGGACTAGATGAAAGAAGAGAAACATAAAGAGGGAAACGATAAGACATGAGGGAATAAGAAAGAAGATCTGCAGGATCTAAGGGATAAATAGAACAACGAAAATTAAGGTCTTGAAAAAGGGACTCTGTAAATAACGGGTGATCAGTAATAAAGCTCAATAACTGAGTTTGTAGAGGCTGGATATCAGATTTATGGAATACACTCCTGAGTCGATGAGGTTCCAAAGCAGCATCCTCGAAAGGTAGATGCCAAGCATGTCCCTTACACCAAGACGTTTGCTCATGATAATGCTTCAAACTATCTGCTAGTAGGAGCTCAACTAAGTGCACATACATCACTGCTTGTAAAATCACATCTCCCACATAAACATTCAAATCCTCCTCATCAGGAATTTGTAGATGGCTTGTAAGTTACATGAAAGATAATAATTGGACCTCATGGGAAATCAACTCATCCACAAATCTATCAAAAACTCATGGGACCATCCATCCTCTGGAGGCTCCAAATCCACATTACTTAAGGAGATATATAAATCAAATCTCTATTGGTTATATTTCACCCAAAAGGAAGGAGGAGGTGATACCAATTCAGTATAATGGACAAAATCATTCTGCATGCAATCCATATGCTACTGAAGGCGTTCAACCTTAGTTGAGGACCCAACACATAGTTTAGCTTTTTGTTGCAACTAATCAAGCTCCTCTTTGGAAGACAAAGCAGACGATATAGGAGCGGGAGGAGAAACAGAAAGAACATCCACTCTTTGGTTAAGTTCTTCAATAAGTTTCGTTTGGAACTCTACAATTGCCTGAGAGTGCTGCAACTGTTCCTCACTAGTAGCAAGTTTACTAGCCAAAGTGACCATTTCCTCAAGGGCAGAATTTTTCTCAATCATCAAAGATACATTCTCCTCCTCCAATTTAGCAACCTTAGATTCCAGCTCTTGAATATAATTACCTTCTGTGAATCCATAAAGGTTGTGGTAGTAATCATTTGGTTATGGATATCACTGAGTGTAGCCCATTCAGAAGACAGTTCCTCCAGTGTCTTACTCAACTGGCTGGTTAAGGAATCCACCTTGTCTTGCATGGAAGTGTAAACACTTGTGTACATTGTCTGAAGGCAAGAGGTAAGGGAGGTTTCTAGAGTAGCCTGGACATTTGAAACCATCTATGGAGGCATGGGTCCAGATAATATGGTTTGTAAAGATGAAGGAATCTGCAAATCAAATTGGCCGTTCTTTTGGGCTGCAAATAGAGTAATGCATGGTGAGTCGGAAGCGTAGCCCGATCCCTCTCAAACTTGACATGACTTGACTAGACTGGGTCTCTACTGATGCAGTTCATTTTTACAATTACATGATGTGTGGCACTTGAGTGCATGCATGCGTGACTTCGGGGGGTTTATTTTAATTACAATTTAATGTGTCTGTAACGTGTGTGTGTGTGTGTGTGTGCACTTGTGAATTAATTGTTTTAGAAAATTAGGTGGGTTATTGTGCCAAAGTACTCATGCAACGGCGGGGTTACTTTTACAATTAACATCCGGTTCATTTTACTTACAATGTTATGATGTGCATTCTGTTAATTTGGTGTGTACAATGGTCAATTGATTTTTATTACAATGAAATGTGTGTTATGGTGCAATGTGAGAGAGGGAAAAAGAGAAAAAACCTGGCAATGTGTGGGGCTATCTGCAAAGTCTGATACCATGTCCTAAAAAAAAAGGAAAGGTGCAATCCACAAATATTCCACACAACGGACAAAAGGTCAACTAAAACTAGTCGTCTTGTCATACAAAAAAAATGAGAAAACGACTAACACATTGACCAAAAAGAATAAAATAAATGATACGTATGACCAAAATAAAATAAAATGATGGATATGTTGGGATTTTGTTTTGGTTGGGTTTGATTGGTATGGTTTTGTTGTTTGTTTGTTGGTTGGTTTTCTTTTAAAAATTTTGTTTATTTTTTTTAAACGACAAAAATGCAGAAAATAAAATGAAGGGCCATATGGTGGTTCATGTTGATGTGTATCGAAACAAAAAACCAAATGAAAAAACATGTCGGGGTTGAAATATCAATGTGCGGAAAGTTTGTGGTTTTGTTTTGTTTTGTTTTTGTTTTTATAGTGTGTTTTGTTTGTTTGCTTGTTTTTGTATAAACATAATGTAAAAATGCGATTTCAGTAATCAAACATGATCATCAAATGTCAATAAGGTAATCAGATTCAATTCACATTTTTCAACTCATTGTTGAGATTTAAAATGAATTTTGCATGAATTTTCGCACAAAATTAGGGTTTTGTGTCTTCAAAGAAAACTTTTGCCAATTAAGGAAGCATTTTCAATTGAGAAATTATTAGCAAAAGTGCAAAGAAGTTTGTAGAGTTTTTTGAATTTTTTTGAAATTATATCGATATTTTTATTAATTGTTAATGAATTTTATCCATTTTTGCATGTTTGTGAAAAGAATTTTGAATTTTCGAATTTTTTGTAATTTGTTTCCACGATTTTGAGTTTAGTAAAATGTTTGAATTGTCGAAAAAAATATTGGAGATTTTTTAGGATTTTTAAAAAATTGTTTTTGGATTTTAATGGAATTTTAATGAATTTTTGAAAATTTTAATGTGTTTTTAGAGGTTTTCGGGATTTGAAGTACCCGTGACTGCATAGGAATGGCTGCTAAACTGTGACTGCGTAGGAACGACTAAAACCTATGCACAACAGGTCGGATGCGCGTCCCCACGCTGTGTGAACACTCACAAAGATCATGGACACACTGACCACGCACGCACGATTGCGTGTGAGCAGCCGCGACGATCCCGCAAGCATGACCATGCGTGCATGCACATGGAGCACCCCGCATGCATGCGCGGAGGGGGAAGGCACATGGCGGGACGGAGGAAATGGGTGCAGGTTGAGGGAAGGAGTTAGGGTGGGACAGGGGGCTTGTGGGGGGGTGGTGTTGTGTTTTTTCTTTGGTAATTAAGATAAAAGGAAAAAAAGAAAAAAAGGAGGGCTGTGTGGTTTTTCGAAAAGCTGGCAAGTAGGCAGGATAGAGAGGTGGGGGGGAGGTGGTGTGGGAAGGTGGGTTGGAGGGAGGGTGGATAAGAGGCGGACGATAGGAGGGGGAGGTAGAAGGGAGGGGAGGCGGACGTTGGGAGGGGGAGGTAGAAGGGAGGGGAGGCGGCAGACGACGGCGCAAGTGGGCGGCAAAAGGGGCGCGGGCGGCGGACGAGGTAGGGGAGGGAGAAGAAGGGGAGAAGGGGAGAAGAGGAGAAGGAAGAAGGAGAGGAGGGGAGGAGAAGAAGAGGGAGGGAGGGAGAAGAAGGAGAGAAGGGGAGAAGGAAGAAGAAGGAGAGGAGGGGAGGAGAAGAAGAGAAGGGGAGAAGAAAGAAGGAAGAAGGAGAGGAGGGGAGGAGAAGAAAAGCAGAAAGAAGAAGAAGAAGAAGAAGAAGAAGACAGGGAGAGAGAAAGAGAGGGAGAGAGAAGGAAGAAGAGAAAGAGAGAGAGAGAGGGAAAAAAAACCGTCAGGGGGGAATTTGATTGGGTTAAAATAATAATAATAATTTAAGGTTGGTTTTTTTTTGTTTGGTTTGTTTTCTATGTTTGTTTTTTTGGTTTTTTTGTTATTGGTGTTATTGTTTTGGTTTGGTTTTTTTGTTTTTTCTTTTTCTTTTTTTTGGGTTTGTTTTTGTTTTTTCTGGGTTTTTTTGTTGAATTATTGTATTTTTGTGTGTGTGTGGGTGTTTTTGTTTTTATAAAAATTTTGCTGTTTTGTTTTTTTTTTAATTTTGTTTTTAATGGATGTTGTTTTTGTTTTTGTTGGTTTTTTTTTTTTTTTTTTTTTTGTGTTTGTTTTGTTTTGTGTGTGTGTGTGTTTTTTTTTTTTGGTGTGTTTTGCGAAATCCATTAAAAGGTGAGCGCACCCATGTCCCATGCGTATACGCGGGACGGGAGTAAAAAAATTTTCATCGGCGGGATTAGACAGGGCGGGGACGGCGATCGCGAGGCACAGAGGCTACGGAGGCGTTCCGAGGCACTTAAAACCAAAAACATGCACGTTCATGCGCGACGAGAGATGCGGCCACATGTCAAGATGAAGAAAAATTAATAAAACCCAAACCATACACTGGATCAAAAGATCGTAGAAAGGAAAAATGTACCGGGAGACGAGGGGAAGATGACAGAAAACTGCGACATGGGTGCCGGGCAAAATCAGGGTGTTCACATGGGAAAAACACAAAAAATGGCTCTAAAATACATATAGGGATTAATATGGGAGAATCCGCTCGTCGTAATGTGGGGCAGATGACAGAAAACTACGACACGGGTGCCGGGGCAAAATCAGGGTGTTCACATGGGAAAAACACGAAAAATGGCTCTCAAAATACATATAGGGATTAATATGGGAGAATCTGCTCGTCGGAATGCGGGGCAAAAAGAAGGCAAAATGTGCCAAATAACATGCCCGACAACCCTATCATGTCAACACACGGTTCCAACTGAGAGAGGATGCGTTGATATGGAAAAAATCCAAGAAACGAACCCAAAAATGGGCTTAAATATGAATATGAAAAGAATTGAGCAGTGAAATGAAGGGCAGTAAAAAGGAAAAATGTTAGCGCAAAGGGGATGCACAGGGCTATCACATCAAAACTCACTTCCGGTGGAGTCAGAAGGGATTCATATGCGAAAAACACAAAAAATAGAACCGAAAATATATTAAAATTTTAATAACGAAAAATACAGCAGTCAAATTTGGGTGGAGAAAAAAGGAAAATTGTGGGGAAAGATGGGCGGGACACAACAATCAAATGAAACTGGAATTTCGGTGAAAATAGGGCATGTTCACAAGGAAAAATGTTAAAAATATGCACGAAAATGACCCAAAAATACAAAAAAATTAATATCGGATGAACCGTACATCATAAGGATAGGGAGAAAAAAGAAAAAATATCAGGGGGAAGATGGAGGACAGGGCTGTCATGTCAGATTGTTGTTCGGAAGCAATGAAGGTGCATTCACATGAAAAACCGTCTAATTTACGAGAAATGCTTCAAAAATTAAAAACTCAAGAACCGACGGTCGAAAAAAGGGTTGTAAAAAGGAAAAGTATACCATGCAAAGGGACGAACAGGGTTGTAAGGTTGGATGGGGGTCTCGATGAACATAGGATGCATTCACATGGAAAATCGTCACAATAAGGAATAAAGGGAAAAAGAAAAGGAACAATCCCAAGGGTGGGGTGAACATGGACGGGTGGGTGGGGAAGGAACCCCATCAGGGTAAAATTAGGTCATGGCATACAAGAAGGATTAAAGTGAGGCATATGCAGGGGTATGCATCATAGACGTGTAGGGACTCGTCCCCACACTTAAAACCTTAACGGAGTGGGTTAGATGCAGCAACACAACCTAGGACTCGTCAATCGACTGTCCCCACACTTAAAACATAACGTACACTTGCAATCATAAGGATAAGGGTAGAAAGACTTGGTCCATTTCACATATAGTCGAAGGAGCCGTCACTGCTACAGAAGGGTTGGAGTCGGCTGTAGGAGGTACCACGGCTCGCTCCAGTGTTCAGCCAGCATAGCAGGGACCATGCAGTAGCACCCAGGGAGGTAGCTGGTTGATGAAGCTCGTCGGGGAAGGTGTCATTAATGAAGGACAGTCACTCAACTCACGGGCACTCAAGAGAATGATAGAATAGTCGCCAAGAATAGAAGCTTCACATTGCATCATCAACTCAGAAAAGACTCGCATCTAGATTTGCATGGCAGTGTGGACAGTTTTGGTTGCTAGAAGGCTACTAGAATGACCTATTTGTTAGAAGGCTACTAGATGTCAGATGATCTACAGTCTGGACAGTTTCGGTTGCTAGTGCGAAAGGAATGAACAAAAGTTTATGTTACGAGTTCTTAAGGGAGTGAAACCCTAGGGTAAACTTAGAAACCCTAATAAGGTTCTAAGGAGGAAAATGGTTACCAAATAACCAATTAAAATCATAGGTTGAAATTTGAATTATTTAAGACCTGTGATCCCAAGTCAAGAACCCTAGACTAAAGGCTAGCAAATTAGGGTAACTAAAATCCAAAAACTATCGGATATAAATCCAATAGCATAATTTCTCGCTCCTATCACATAGGAAGTAGGTCGGAATGAGGGTATTCTCTATCCCTCAAAAGATCATGGCAATTGACACCAAGGCAAGAAAGACCCAAAAAGGGCGAACGCTTAGCGTTCAAATATGGGAACTCCGACTTAGCAGATGTCCTAAGCACTCCCCTTCATTATTGTTTGTGCTTGTAAATCTAGAATCACTATCTGTGAAAGGATTGTATGACCCAAGCTCAGAAAATGAATTTTTATAATGAATCAAGTTGATTTCATGGAGGGTGCGCCAAACCACCCCAGTTGGCCACCAACCCTATCCAAGGGGGTTTTAAATATTCGTGACGGGAACGTGAACTAAACTTGCCACGAGAGGTCTCCCCGTGGATTAGTTTGAATGTAAGAGGACGCTTGGATGGTGGGGGGGCTCTGGCTATAAATTCCCTGCCTCCTCCGGGTCCTACTCAAATGATCTGCATGACTTAAGATGGTTTATTGAGGCCCTATTACTAGTGCAAGGGCGGAAGCTTGGACGAAAAAAGACACATCCTCATGGATTGCGAGAATTGTCCTTTTTGGACAAAACTTGTATCCCACTTAAAATGCTAATTTAAAGTTACTTCCAAGGAACCTGTTTGGATTGTTTTCATGTTAGTGCCATAATTTATGTGAATGAACCCTATTCCCTAAAAGGCTTAATTAAGGAAGTTGATTTTAAATGCCACACATAAATGTGACAGGGCTTAATTAGAAAACTAAAGAATGCCTATTGAGGAAAGTGGGTGGACAGAACCCCGATGGGTCCATCCTATGGCAGGGTGGTCCCAAGGAATTGGGAGGTTTCTCACAAGGTTCTAAGGTCATACGACCTGTAGGTATTGATAGGTTAGAACCTGACTCATGCCGTTTTAGGGGATCGGAATGGGACTATACCCTACGGATAGAGAGGTTGAGCAAAGCATCCCTCTCATTTCCCATTCTCTTTGAAAACCAAGTGCGACATGGTCTACTTCAGATTGGGTATCTCTGCGTAAAGTAGGATATCCAAGACTCGATGCTAAAATGCTATCAGGAGACCTTGTCCACTAGGACTTGTGATTTCAGGTCGATCCCAGTGGGTTTGACCACAAAAGTTCCATTTTGAGGCGGACTTGAGAAACCCTCAACGACAAACCCCATAACATTCCATGGGAGTGCCGGGCAGCATCACTTAGACTCGTCTCTTGATGGACCGCTAAAAACGTGCCTGGACAGCCGATATAGGCAGACACGTTACAATTTGCTTCACTTATTCTTTGAGCTTCTATATATATTTTTTAGCCTTGCAAGGATTTTGAAACATGTTTAAAGAGCCCTAGGTTGGTAACAAATATCGATGAGTGTTGGATAACATTGATTAATAATATTGATGTATATGAAGATTACCACCTAAGATTTTGTACTAACCTAATAGACCTTTTTCACCATTCCCAACAAAAGTGAGCAAGGAAGAAATGGAGTTAAAAGGTGGATCTCTCTATCAGAGAGAGAACTAGAGAGAGAGAAAGAGAAGAGAGAAGATTGTAGAAGAGAGAGAGACTGTAGGAAGAGAGAGAAAGAGAGTGACGAGGAGAGAGAAATATTAGAATTGGAGAGAAAAAGATTAGAAAGAGAGAGAAGCCATAGAAGCTGTGGGCAAGATGGGAGAGAAGGACAGTAATTGTATTAATGTGTCAAAAGATATGAAAAATTACATGTCCTCTCCTTTTATACCAGTGTCAATGTGACATGGCATAACATCAATATTATTTTTACACTAAATCCTTATTCCCAACTTCTTACAATCCATCCCTTCTCAAAAGTTTTTGTCCTCAAAAACAAACTTGAAAGACTAGAAAAGGATGGATATAACAGAGTACTACTCTATTTTTACAGCTTTACAAATGGGAAAATAAATGAAAAATGACCAACATATGGACTAAAATTGAAGAAAAAGAGTAGGCCTTAGCTATATACGTGATCTAGAATACTTCAAAAGTATATGGAGCCATAAAATCTTCAACAGATAATCTCAAAATGAAGTAGACAGCTTGTTGTATAAACACACCCTGCTGGACCAAATCTACCATAACTTTTAGTAGAAGTGTCCAAATGAGGCGTGCCATATATCAAAATGGAGCTCTTGAAGAGTACTTTAAGCCCATGTAGATAGCTTAATTCTAAAAATTAGGCATGATAAAAACTATTCTAAAATAGTGTGCTGTCCTGAATCTGTTTGCCTAAAACTAGCTCCATAATCAATAGGCTTCAGCCACTAATGTATCCCTTAAGAAAGGAAACTCATCCAATATAGAATCGGGTCTCCAAGAAGCTTCCTCAGGTACTCTCCATTTGATCAAATATTCCATGATAGAACGAGATCGAAGCTTCTTCTCATGCTGACCTATAACAGCCTCTGGGATGTACTGAATAAGCCCTTCTTCATCAATAGATAGCAGCTCATCAATTATATCCACTGGATCACCATAAAAAGGCTTGAGTTGACTAACATGGAAGACATTGTGAATCTTTGTGGAAGAGGGAAGCTCTAATCTGTATGCCAAGTCTCCAATGCGCTTAAGGATCTAGTAGGGGCCATAAAACCAGTGAGCAAGCTTATTACTAGATCCATCTTTTAATGTAGAGTACCTAGACTTGGGCACCTTTAGTAAGACCAACTCTCCTCTTGGAACTCTAAAGGCCACCTCTTCTCATCAGCATACATCTTCATTTGGTCTTGAGCTTTCCTAAGATTCATCTTACATTGCTGAAGAAGGGTTTGCATTCTTTCTAACTCTTCCTTCCCATAAGGATTGATCCTTTCATTAAATATGATTGTGGGTAAGGGAATCTTGTATCCATATAGAGCCTCAAAGGGTGAAACTCCAATACTAGCATGGGTAGAGTTGTTGTAAGCAAACTCAGCCAAGTGTAACCAAGAATCCCATGAAGTTTGGACATCATAGCAGAAATTGCGAAGATAAGTCTCCAACCATTTATTAACTCTTTCTATTTGTCCATCAATTTGTGGATAATAGGCCATAGATGGAGCCAATTTAGTGCCCATACATGTAAATAATGCCTGCCAAAAGTTACTCATAAACTTTGAGTCTCTATCATGAAAAATCACCTGCGGTAATCCATGTAGTCTAAAAATCTTCTCCATAAATTGATTGGCCACTTGAGAGGCAGTAAACTGGATCTTGGTTGGAATAAAATGGGCTAGCTTGGTGAGTCTATCTACCACCACATATATATTGTTCCATCCCTTCTTGGTAGTAGGCAAGCCAGTAATGAAATCCATAGTAATATGAGTCCATTTACATGTACAAATAGGTAATGGCTATAACAAACCTCCTAGCTTATGGGTGTTGTCCTTATTCTGCTGACAAGGCATACACTTCATAACAAAGTCCTTGACATCTTTCCACAATCCTTTCCAATAGAAACTTTTGTTGATCCTGTCATATGTCTTGAAAACTCCTAAATGTCCAACTAAAGGCAAAGAATGTAGTTCCTCCATAATTTTCCGTGTAAAAGAAGAGGTAGAAGGAATGACAATCTTGCCTTTCAACCAAATAAGGCCATTTTTGAACTGATAATGAGAGTTTTCTTCCATAATACATTGCTATAATTTCTAAAAAATACGGCTAAATTCTTCATCCAAAAGATAAGCCTCCTGTAGTTCTTCAATCCAATCATTATGCAATTCTCTCATAGCTGAAACTTTGCAAGCCCACATACGAGAAAGAGAATCAGCCACTATATTGTCTTTTCCCCTCGTATGAGTGATGTCAAAATCATAATTTTGTAGTGTAGCTATCCACCGACGCTGCTTAGGAGTAAGATTGACTGAGTAAGGAAATACTTAAAAACCATGTGATCACTCTGGACTGTCAATCGGCTGGCACCATACAAGTAATGGTGCCATTTCTTAATTGCATGCAAGATAGTCAACATCTCCTGGTCATAAACATTCATGGCCATTTCTTTATCTGTAAGCTTACGGCTCTCAAAGGCAATCACTCCATGCTCCTGTAACAAAGTAGCCCCAATGCCACAACCACTAGCATCACACTGTATGGTAAATTCTTTGGAGAAGTCTGGGCATACTAAGATAGGAGCAGAGGTAAGGAGTCCCTTTAACTGGTTGAATCTACTATCTGCAAGAGCATCCCAAAAGAAAGCCTCCTTCTTCAACCTGTCAATCAAAGGAGCTACAATAGCCGCATAATGCTTGATGAATCGGTGATAGAATGAAGATAGACCAATGAATCCTCTAAGAGAGGTAGTAGTAGTAGGTGTTGGCTGATCTTTTATACACTGCACCTTCTTGGGATCAACCTGTATTCCTTTTTCACTGTCAATATGTCCCAAGTATTCCACTTCAGTCTGCATGAAAGAACATTTATTCTCCTTAGCAAAAATCATGTGATGTCTCAATACATCAAAAACCCTCCTCATATGTGCTAAGTGATCTTGTAAAGTCTTATTGTAGATCAGAATGTCATCAAAGATCACCAAGACAAACTGAAAGAGGAAAGGCTATAAAATCTTATTCATTAAGCTCTGAAAGGTAGCTGGAGCATTTGTAAGGCCAAATGGCATCACTAAGAAATGATAGAGCCCTCGATCAGTCCTGAAAGCAGTCTTGACTTCATCACCCTCTCACATGCGAATCTGATGATACCCTGACCTCAAATCAATCTTTGTAAAGAATCATCAATCCTGGGTATTCAATACATGTCATCACCCTCTCATCATCCTCTCATCTAATACTGGTATGAATAAGCAAATCATCAATCCTAGGTATCGGATACCTATTCTTCACTGTGATCTTATTAAGATCCCTGTAGTCAATGCACATTCTGAAAGATCCATCTTTCTTTTTGACTAATAGAACTGGAGATGCATAAGGTGAAGAACTTGGTTCAATGAATCCCATCTCAAGAAGTTCCTTGATTTGCTTGGCTACTTCCTCTTGTTCACACTTAGATAATCTATAAGGTGGCTTATTGATTGTCTTTGAGTTGGGCTCCAAATAAATAGGGTGATCTACTACTCTCTTGGGAGGAAATGAAGTAGGCACCTCAAACAAATCCCTATACTCCTCAAGAAGAGCTGTCAAGGCTGGATGGTTTGCTGAATTATTGTGCTGATCTTGCATCTCTTTATTCAAATGCAAAACAAATATTTGTGAGCATCTCTTATACTCCCTTTTGAGTTGTTGAATGGTAATAAGCTGAAAATTTGATCTACTAGGAATTCCCTGTAAATGGATGAGCTTTCCATTGAAGATAAACTCCATATACAACTATGAAAAATCCATAGTGATCCTGCCTAATGTCATCAACCAATCACAACCGAGTACAATGTCTATAGGCCCCATTTCCAAAGTAATCATGTTTACTTTTGCTTCAAAATTTTCAGCCAGCTGTAAAGAAGCCTATGGGCATATCTGTGTGCTAATTTCTTCTTCATCATTGGCCACTTGAACTCTAACGGGCTGTTGTAAATCTATGGGAATACAATTCAGCTTGTCCATGATGGACTTATTCACAAAACTATGGGTACTGCCACTATCTATTAGAATGAACAGAGTCTTTCCATGAATGTTACCCTTCATACGAAGTGTATTAGAGCTCTTAGAACCTATCCAAGCATCCATGGAAATAGAAGAACTAGTGGCAGCAAGTGGCTCATTATAAGTCCCACCTGGATCAAAAGGAAAAGAGTCGGCTGGATCATAGAAATACTCTTGCCCAACTTCTTCCTCAAGATCTTCATTTTCAGCATAGATTGCAATTGCATTAGCTTCATCCATCTCATCTTCAAGATCCTCAAAGATTAACATACTCTGAAGCTTGGGTTTGACATTTTTATATACGCACTTTGAGGCATGATCAAGTGTATACTTTTTCCCACACTTGAAACATAAGCCTTTCTCCTTTCTTTCTTTGTAAAGATCCATAGGAATGGACTTAGGATTCATGTTGGCTTAAATGGATTTAGGCTTGATGTCCTCTTGTTTGAAGTCAATTCTAAGACTATTTGCTATCCTGAAATTACTTTGAAGTCTAGAAGCATTGAATGGTGGATAAGTTGGCACCCTTAAGCTCCCATTTGGCACATGATTGCTACCATAAGTGTTACCAACTTGCCCCTATTTAAAAATAGTCCTTGGCCGTCCAAAACCAAGTTGAAATGAAGATTATCTTCTATATTTTCTTCCATAGTGCTCCGCAAGCTCAATAGCCTTAAAGAGAGAAGTAGGGTTTTGTGCCATGACATCAGCTGATAAAGATGGGTCTAAACCATACATGTACTTGTGGAGCTTAGTCTCACCCACTGATACTTTCTACATATATGGTTAGGTTGAGAAATTGGTTAATGTACTCTCTTACACTCAGGCCTCTTTGTTCCAAACCATACCATCTCCATGCCAATTTCTCTTTTTCAAGAGGGGAGACAAATACTTTAGCCATAAGTGCCTTGAAAGCTTCCCAATTCTCTAAATTATGTTTTCCCTTTTTATATGCCTCCACCAAGTATGGGCAAATCCCTCCAAGTGCAAAGGAGAAAAATGAATCTTCATGTCATCAAGTTTGGGGAATATGTAAAAGTAAGATTCCATCTTAGAGGCCCACTTCTCTAAGATGGTGAAGATGACTGACCATTAAACTTGGCTAAAATGTTCTTATCCTTCAGCTCTCTTTCATGGAATGGTTACTGTCCCAAAATAGAGTGATCATGAGTACCATGCATTGAACCCCCAAATTGAGATGGAAATCTCCCAATAGGTGGCTGAGAACCACTATGAAATCTTCCTGTTGGTAGAGGACCCCTAAGAAGTTGAGTATTCAGCTCAAAAGCTTGAGAGTTGGCTCCATTCAAACTGCCCAAATAGTCATCATGCCTTTGTGAAGTCTCACCTACTTCATATTGGCTATTTGGAATGCCTCTTCATCCAATAATTCCATGACCATGATCATTTTGGTTAGATGGCTGAACTGGGATTGAAGGCTCACTGTTTGAATAAGCTTTCTCCTTGGCTTCTTTAGATCCCATTTGCCATCCATTGGGAGAATTGAGCCTCAATTTGAGCATTAGATTCCACCAAATTGTCAATAGAAAGAAGCCTTTGTTTGAGTCGTTGAATCTACTAACTTTTCAATGGAAGACTTCCTAGATTAATGAAGAATCTTCAAGAAATTCATGAGAAATAGAAGCTTGGACTGAAGCTTTCATGGCTGCCATGAACTATTCATCTAGGGTTTACAGGAGAGCTGAAAGTTCTTGAATAGAGTTCAATCCTCAAATATCATTGATGATTTACACTTGTCAATGATCAGAGAGAGTGCCAAGGGCTGGAGATGAAGCATCAGATGCAGGAAACCGGCTAGAATCAGCCCAAAAATTGCACCGCAATTTTCAAGGCTATTCCTGGCTCCATTGCTGAGCCAATCTTGAGCAAATGAGTAGTCCTCCTATAGGTATTGAAGTAATGAAGCTATTCCAGATGGTGCTTGGCCAAAAAGATCACAAACTTGAGAGATATGAGCACATCTTGCTGATGAACTTCCATGAAACCTGCACAAAACTCCAAGAAAGGGGAAAGAAGACTCCCTCTTTTCAAAGTAACCACAGTTTGTCCCCAAACTAAGCCCAGTTAACTCTCCTTTACCCTAGTTACCTCTAGTTTTGCATAGAATTTGATGACAACCTGCCACTCTAGCCATCCTCCACCATATTTGACCTTGGAGATCTCCAAATGTAGTCTCTTACTAACTGTAGATGGTTTGCAGCACTCCACTAGTCACTATCTTCTACAATACTTGTCTGAAATTGATTTTGATGAAAGAAAATAGGACTGAAAATAGAAGGAAAAATGGATCAAAGACCAATGCTCTGATACCACTTGTCAGAGAGAGAACTAGAGAGAGAAAGAGGAGAGAGAAGATTGCATAAGAGAGAGAAAGACTGCATGAAGAGAGAGAAAGAGAGTGACGAGGAGAGAGAAAGACTAGAATTGGAGAGAAAAAGATAGGAAAGAGAGAGAAGCCATAGAAGCTGTGAGCAAGAGAGAAGGATAGTAATTGTATTAATGTGTCAAAAGATATAAAAAATTACATGTCCTCTCCTTTTATACCAATGTCAGTGTGACATGGCATAACATCAATATTATTTTTACACTAAATCCTTATTCCCAGCTTCTTATACTCTCCTAACACTAGGATTATGTAAATAAAATAAACTATCTATCCAAATATCAATATTTTTCTTTTCCTCTAAATGATAGTGGAAAATAGTTGATGAATCTAGGATAAACCTACTGTAAGGGTTGTTTGTGATATCATATTCTTCATCGATACAAACATGCAAATGTACTTTCCTCTTATGGTTGCTTATGTCCCTAAGAGGTTTCATTATGAAATATAAGGTAGGAGAGAAAATAGTGTAGATTGAGTTTTTTAGTACAAATTTAATTTAGAAATATTAGAGGAAAAAATAGAGAATGAAAGATACTTTGATAAATATATAATATGGTTACACACCATTAAAGATAGAAAATACAATTTTTTGATATAGAAGACAAAAAAAGTCACTTTTGTAAAAAAAATAGCATTTCCTAATGATATGGCACTCATGAGAAGTAGTGGAGTATAAAGTGGATATATAACTAGCTATTAAAACCCTAGGCAACACATATATGGGCATCAAGACAAGTAAACTGATTTGGATACAATTTAATACAGAAAAGTGTATAAAAATGAGTATTTTGACTTGCAATATATTTAGGTACCTTTTGAGAAAAATAAAATCATTTTCTTTGAAATTTTTAAAATGGTCATTATTTGGGCCAAAAATAAATATGAGTTTCCATATGGCACTTTTTCAAGAGTGGTGGCTCCCAACTTAGAGGATGAAAAGGGATAGTTACTTGGGTAAAAAGTAGGGGAGGCCCCCTCCTTTCTAGGTGGAGTCCATCACAAAAAATAGGGTGGAGCCTAGGAATATAAGGGGATCATGGGACAAAAAGGCATGCGATGATGACCATGTAAGAAGGACTTATCTAAGTTTAAGGATTCTTAATTAATTTCTTATAACATCCTTTTTGAGTCCATATTTTTCCTATGTCTATTCATAGATACAAATAATTGTGCACTAAATCAGTCCATATATACTTGAAAATCCCTATAATGGATCCAAAACACACCTCTCTCTTTTAGCCCAATATATCAAACTTTTAATGCAGGACAACAACGAACCAAGATTCATGTAAAACATTGCACTATCTCTCTAATTTTAGGACAACAAAGCATCCATAATAAGAGTGAAATTTATAATAGTAGTCAGGTATTGTAAACAAGTGCTTGAATACCCTATTTTTAGTGACAAAAATCAGCCCTAAAACATTCAAAGTTTAGGGTTTTTCATGCTTCAAAACAAGCTCAAAATATTTAATGTATATACTTTAAAGCATGTTGTATATGCTCTATCCAAAATAAAGAGAGAAGAGGTAGAGAATAACTCATAGAATCTATTGCAAATCGCTCTAATCCTCCTATCCTCCTCCATGACTATCTATACTACTCAATCTCTCCTTGTATCTCCTCCACAAGACTTCCACAAAGGTTATGCTTTTTCTCCTATTGTTCACCCCTCTCCTTAGCTTCATGCATATATGCTCACATAGTGTCCTTCTAGTCTCCTATCTCTTCACACATATATGGATGCAAGCAATGTGATGCACCTCGTACCTAGTCAATTCATTCAAGTCATGTCCATAATTTAATGTCTTGTCTTCAAAACCACATGGTATCCACCCCCTCTAAATGCGCCCATCATCCGGCATGCACCATATCTTTTAGTCTTCAACATATTTGAGCTCCTCATCTTCAATATTTTCTTTTTCTTCATTCTAATTGTGATAAATGTGCTCTATGTCTTGCTCCTCTTCTTCATAGGTACTCCCATCCCTTATTTTGAGTATCTAAATCCTCTTTTCTAGTTATAGGAGCATTTAGCTACATACCATCAAGCTTGTAGCTAGAGAAAAGATAGCATTTTCACTTCAAAGTAAGTGAACCAAACCGTCTCTTTGAAACCTTCTTGATAGCACTGTATTGATGATCAAGATTGTTATGATAGACTAGCACCCAATCTCCTTTTTCCATTGGCTTAGGACAAATTCTATGCATGTTATCAAATATGTCCTTATTTTTCAATACCTCAATAGCATCATTGTTTGCTAGGTCAATATCTTTAAGTCTTCTTTCTAACTGTTAAAGGTAAAATAAGTTCACTTCATAAAATAAGGAGCACCAAAGGTTATTCCAAATGTCCACTATACAAGGAATCATTGGGCTAGAGCTATGGGAGAGACTATGGTTAAAGTGGGAGACCTGGAGGTGCCATGCATTTCATTGATCGATCATGGGTCTGAGATCAATGCATGCTCAATTAAAAGTCAAAAGAGACCAAGTAACAGAAATTCTAGTTTCTTGCAAAGCCAAAAAAATTGCTAAAATATAATTAATAGCTCAATATAGAGACAAATGGACACTAAATAACTAAGACACGGTCAACTACAAGCCCAAAAATTGCAAAACCAAGTGCTCACTAGAATGGTAAAGACAATATCAAAATAGCCCACTATGGTTTATTACATACCAATCTTTTGTAATTTCTTTTTGGAATTTTTGGAGTATTAATCTAAGAAAAGATAGCCTCCAAGTCATACATATCTTTTTTTTATGGTATTAAAGCAATTCTACCTTAATTGAACTTCATCCAAAGTTGCAAAAAAGGGTTTTGGTGATAAAATAGATGCCTTATATATCCCATAACATGAAAAAATATAGGAAAATTATATGAGCAGCCCAAGTCACTAGAAGGCATGAACACATGTTGTTTTCATCATCACAAAAAATATCTTCATGCATTCAAATGAGTAGCATGATCTATCTTACTCTCTTTTGTTTTCTTTGTTAATAAATAAAAATAGATAGACTAACTACTTAGGTCTACAAGAAATCCTTGTGATTTATCCCCTTGCCTAAGCCATATTCTTCTAATAAGAAGGTCCCCTGCTTCCAAACAACAAGTTGCCTCCCTACTTAGGTAGGCCCTATGCTTGAATACACCAAAGTCATGTAACAAAACTTCTTCTTAAGTATCTAAAACCAAGCTGTTTTACTTCAATTCCAACCATTAATGGTTGTACAAATGCAACCAAATCTGACTATGAAAGCCCGAGGATTGAGTCTCAATGGGTCCTCAAGACAATACAACTATTTGACTTAGATTTAGAGATCCGCAATAATGAGAATACTGAATCTATCAATATGCAAAAAATAAGCGTAAAGTATTGTTGAAGAAGATCAAATTGTATATCTTTCAAATGAATATTTACTCCTTGCACTCCTCACTCCAAGAAAAACCTCCCTTGAGCACCGTTGTGGTACTATTTGAAAGGGAAGAAATGATGGGATGTGAGGTAGAAGCTATAGAGTGCATGGGGGTTAAGAGAGATAAGTAAACAAGAGAGTTTAGTTGGTATAATGAATAATACACTTACTCTTTATCATCTTCACTTATATATGAGTGTATAGTATGGAATTCTATAAGGGTTTAGTGCTCGACTATTAGCCATTATCCCTTATCCCAAGTCCCAACATTCCTTTTCCAAGGATAATCAAATGGATGTAGCTAAAGAAGATAACTTAAAAATAATATTTGTCATCTTCTATACTTATATGTACCAAGTTATCACATTTGGTGTATGTGGTCCAGAGAGGAGACCTTTGATGATATCTCATTTGAGGAGCTCAAGGTATTTATAGATAATATTGGGGTTGCCACAATCCCAAATTGACAACTCATAGTATTACATAAATGTTTTGAGTATGGCGAGTATTTTGTCCTCTAAATAAATGGAAATGAATATAATTGGAGTGCCTTATGGCTTTCTTTTGGACCATGTTGTGAGTGCCATATCTCTCTAAATCCATGAAAATGCATATTTGGAGTGCCTTATGGCTTCCTTTTAGGCCATGTTGTGAGTTCAACCCCAATATTGCTACCAATCCTAAAAAGCTAATTGTTATTGTAGCAATGAGCCCACCCAAAAACCCTAGGAAGGCTCACAATTTTATCTCATGAGTGGGTTACTATCAAAGATTTACCAATGTATTGGATAATGATCATTACCATTGATAAATCTTTTGTCCAACAGCTATGTATTTGAATGGACTAAGTCATGTAAAGTGGCTTTCAAATATAAGAAACTAGAATCGTCTAAAACACTAATTCTAAAGATAGCTAAAAGAGAAGAATTGTTATTTATCTTTATGGCAACAATAGTGCATGGCTATTACAATTGTAGATCCATACATAATATATGACATGATTACATTGCCATTATAGACACTATAGCAAAACTACATTATTGCTTCAAAAAAGAAGAAAAAATAGGAATACCATTATAAGAAAATAGGAAGAGATAGACATTGCCTATGACAATATACAACAAAGAAAAGGCAAAGAATACTTAGAGATTGATCACATAGAATAGGGTGCACATTATCACGTTTCTCATTTTCAACAAATACCCTCTTCCAAGATATAAGTGTGGATAGCCAAAATAAAAGTAATTCTTATTCAATTGGCCACACTTGCTATTACCATAAGTCCTACCCATCACATGACATTCTAAATCCATTTACATATTGAACTTTATGAGTCATCAAAGATTAAGGTTAAAACATATTAGTAATGATCATGTCAAAAGTCTATAGCCTAGAATGGCACAACCATCATGACCAAGACTTGAACCCTTAGATTAGCCTAAATAACTTTTCCAAAAATAGAACAATCTAAAAAGTATGTTTACATCCATGTAAATTATTTCTCCTCAAAATGAGTCATATAGACTAATCATAAATAGAGCCCCTCTACAATGTTCAGAACTATCTAATGTGGTTGCATAATCAACCCTAAAAACCATCCGCAAAACAAAAAGCTATACATATATCATGGTGATGGTAAAAGAATAATGACAAAAAGCTTGTTCATGAGCTAGATTGCTCATGAAGTACATGAGAATATGAAGTAGAAAGTGATTGAGTGTGAGGTTCATTCTTCATGATATACCTTACTAGTAGACATAGACACCAAATGCATGTCCATGTCATGAAGCTTGTCCACTATGAATTCATAGATTTTAACATGTTAGTTAATGGCTAAAAGAATCTCATTAGTATCCAATTTTGAAATATCTAAAGTCTTTACAACATCCCCTTGATTAGCCCCTTTTTCCTCTTACAAATTAGAAAGCATTTTCAACCTTCTATCACACTCTACTTGTTGAGATGGCAAGCTCAACATGTGCAGATATTAATGATGGTCCACCTTGCTAGATGGGTTAGCACATCTACACTTAGCATGTCAATGGTCATTATGATCCTCACATGTCCATTGACTTATCACTTATTATATTTAGTTTGTTGCACCCACCTACAACTAGCATAATTACAGTGCCAGTCGATTAGTATAGTTAGTTATGCACTACTTCACTTAGTAGGTCACTTTCATGTATGTTGTATCTTATCTATACTTTGTGTACATTGTATTATGTGGGAAAGAAGGAGAACAAACTAGTAAGAAAATGTTTTGGACTCCATCTCTCTTCTTGTATTCTTAAGAGAGCTTCCTCTTGTGTGTACAGTGTTTGGCACAAAAACTCAAGTAAGTCCCCCCACAAAGTGATTCATGACAATACTTACATTCCATCTACTCTTTCCTATAACTTAATATTTCTCTCAATCAATACATGTGAAGTATTTGACACAAATCCCTATCAAATCAAACCATATGGTTTGTTGCCTATGATATATGACTTCCTACTATACCCTGTGATGATCATACATAAACTTAGTTAATGTAGTATTTATCATTTTAATATCCTCCTACATGAAAATTGAACCATCCTACATCCATATCATATGATATTTGTTTGTCAACCTCCAACAATGATTGAAGTCAAGATTCAACAAGTTAAACCCTCTCTTCTTTGAGATTGACACTATTACATGCTTATGTAAAAATTATATAGTATAGCAGCAAAATCTAAGCAAGGAGTAGAGAATACACAAAAAATATGAGAAGAATAGAAAGTTCTTTGATTCCAAAAAATTTGATACAAAGATGGCCCTTTTCACCTATGTGCTTCCAGTATGAAGCTTAGATGGCAATCTAGGTAGGTGATATGCAAAAAGCTTAAGGCTAGTTAGATCAAAATTTGACAGTGTGAAAGATAGATTGATTATGGCTTTGGAGGAATCTTCAATTTATAGCTTGAAAAGGTAGTCTTGGAGGCCTATCTGACCATATCATGAACCTTTGCTGGTCACCTAGAGAATATTCTAGGAAATATTACATTTACCAGTGGGATGGGAGTATTGCAATTGGATCCTTGTTAAGGGGGCTACTAGCCCCCACCTCCCCCCTCAAGACTCCTACCAAGGGTTGCTTTTGTAGCCCTCAAACCCCAAATTAGGAGTCCCTAATAACTTCCACACCTCGTAATTAGATGCATTATTCCACTCCCTAAATTAGGGGTCCCTAATAACTTTTACACCTCGTAATTAGATACATTATTACTCTAGCTGCCACCAACATAACTACTCTATCTAAGCTAAAGGCTATGCATTATGTCTTGAGTTTCTACCAACATAAATAATTTATCTAAGCCAAAGGCTAGATCTATATAGGTTACCTTTTTTCCATTTGGTCACATAGACCTCATCTGACATACAAGTCATGATTCAACTAGGCAGCTCACACATGGCTTCTCTTTATAATGGGGACCTTATAGCTTGGAGCACCATGGAACATTGGTGGCATCTTATGAGGTTGGAGCATTGAGCATATTTAGCATTGCCCTCAATGTCCATGGACTACATACTTCGCTGAATGTCAAATCTTTGCATATGAACATAGAGAATATCCTTTGATAGAGCTTTGGTGAAGATATTTTCTTTATTATCATTTCTAGATAGTAGAAAAGCCCTATGATCCTATCATTGATCAAGTCATGCGCATATTGATGCTCAATCTCAATGTGTTTGGTCCATGTATGAAAAATTGGATTCTTGGCAATGGAAATGTAATTCTGATTGTTACATCTTACACCATTTTTACATCTTACACCATTTTTGGATCTTTATCATGTACTCCCATATGTCATAGGAATCCTCCTTAACTATAATATTAAAAATATGAGAGAGAGATAGGGGCAACAGAGAGCAGTCAGCTACTATCAGTATTCTCCTTCTTTATTATTCATCACACTTACTTCAATTGAGTAACCCAAAGTACAATGTACTACAACCTAATTCAGTAAGCAATGTATAGAGACTTAGCCAAATTGTACCAGCTAAGTTTGAATGACTTTATTATACACACATTTCATCCAACTAATCTACTGCTAGATAGAGTCGATAGAAGTACTAATTGAGCTTGCATATCTCAACACTTCCCCTCAAGCTCAAGTCACTTCTTATATCCTAAGAAACAATCTAAAATGAGTGAACTTAGTTCTACCAAGTGATGTGGTAAAGATGTCTACCATGTGGCCTTCAATCTTCACATTTATGAGGTCTATCCTATCTCCAAGTACCATTTCCCTGATGAAATGGTAATGTACCTCTATGTGCTTTGACCTGATATGATAAACTGGATTGCTTGCCAGAATCACACTGCTCTTGTTATCATAATATAGCTTGACTAATTTATCCAAATGAATCCCCAAGTTATCCATCAAATTAACTAATCAAGCAGCCTCACATGCAGCTAATGTTGCACCCCTATATTCTGCTTCTATACTTGAGAGAGCCACAGTAGGTTGGTTTTTTACTACACTAACCATGCTACTTCCAAGACTAAATGCATATCCATTAATCGATCTCCTATCATACATACAGTCAGTCCAATCTGCATGACTATAACCTATTCTACACTGTAATGTGTCCCCCTGTCCATTTGTAGGACACGTCTTAGCATCCCATCGAGAAGAGAGTCCAGAAAGTGCCGCCCGGCACTCACAAGGAATGTCATGGGGTTTGTGATCAAGGTCTTCCCGAGTCTTCCACGAAGTAGAAGCATCTAGTCGTTCCCATTTAGGACCGGGACCTAAATCAGGGTTTCCTAAATAGTCAAGTTTCTAGGAAGTAGCTAGCGCCAAGCCCCACTTTGCAGAGAACATCAAGGTTGAAGTGGATTTATACTGCACTCGGTTCAAGGAGAATGGGAAACGAGAGGGATAGTCCCATTCCGTTCCCCTAAAACAGCATAAATCGGGACTCTAACTCTATTGATTCTAGGTAATCACTGCTTCTCTATTAATTCCTTTGAGAAAAGTTCCCGGCCAACCGGGACCACCCTTCCATAGGGCAGACCTAGAGTCACGTCCACCGCACTTTCCTCGGGTTGCTTAGTTATCACCTACCACATTTAGTTTGACAAGAAAAAATAGCTTCCTTAATTAACCAATTAATCACCGGTTCCTTCACGTAACTTAGGCACTCACACAAAAAAACAATGTCAAGCAAGTTCCTTTTTCAACATTTGATCTTTATTTATCAGTCTTTGGAATACGTCAAATAACCTGTCCGAAGGCTATCCCAGCAATCCTCAGGGATCGCTATTCCAAGTTTTGCCCGTTGACTAGTATACAGGCCTCGAGATCCTATCTCGAGTCACGTTGGCCTCTTGTGCAAGATCGAAGGCAATGAATTTATGGCTAGAGCCTCCCCTAGCACCCAAGCGTCCTCCTGCTCCAAGAAGCACCCACGGAGAGACCTTTCGCGGTGGGTTCAAGTCCACTACCCGGCACGGCTAACAACCCCCTTGGATAGGGTCAGGCAAACAGTCGAAGGTAACTGATACTACCTCTCCCTCCAGGCTTTTAACCTAAAGCATTAGTTGTTTTTTGTGAATTAGTTCTTTGAGTAAAGAAATACAAACAGTGCACCTAAGTGTACAATCACAAGCATTCTAGTGGTCATTCGAACGTATGGCCAACTGCTAAGGTGTGATTCATTCCCTCTCGAATACTTCCAACATTCGATCCTGGATCATTCCCGACTTGGCAAGATCCCAAGGGTTTCGTAAGCTGAGTTGCTTGTTTACCCTTTTTCCTTGGGTTAGGGTTTATACCCTGTTGACCCAAATCGTCACTACCTTAGGTCTCCTTATATTATAATCAATAAATCCTGGACAACCCCATCGCCCTAACTTGGTTGGTCAATTGCTTCCTTGGCAATTCATAACTACCCTAGCTTGACAAATCAGTCGCCAAGGAAGAGTGTTGTAGCAGGACGACTAATCAATTCCTAGAAAATTAGACTTGTAATTAGAACTCGCCAACCTTGGTCTAAGGTGTAGTAGTACTAGCTTGTGATCTAGTCGCAAGAGCATAGGACCTTGTAGGCATGTTGCACGAGATAGGTGTTAGTACCTAATTTGTGGGATTATATCTCTCATCATATGGTATTTTTTTTATCAAGAATGCCTTTGATCAAGATATAGAGTTTGGGAGTCCTATTGACCCAATCCAAAACCCTAACCCTACTATGCTGATAAACGTTTTGGCCCTAGGGTCCCTAAATTCCTTGCGAAAGCCCACCATTTGATCATCTGATCCTTCGGGTGAGAACCCTAGGTCATTCTTACACGGGCGTTTAGATAATCCTAACATTTCGTGAATGTGGGTAGGACCTTTAAGATCGGAAATATTAATTTGGCATCCTAAGTGCAATACTAAGTAGAATTTTAACATAACTTAACCTAACCTAGCACATTGAGGTGTTCGTCGTACGCTAACTATTCATGCCTTATGAATCTCATGTGACTTACACAATTACATGTGATTTACCTAATTGATCTGATTGTCTTACGATTAAAGATGATCCTTCCCTTAGAGATGCAAATATTTCCCTCTAAAGTTTGCAAGAACTTTCCTTAAAAGATGGAAGTAACTGCAAGATGCATGAGATGTATCATTCCATGAGAATAAGCAATTTCAAGACCATAGCCCTTTTGCCTTTATGCAACTATAGGATCTACAATGATCTTTCTTTTCCTTGCCCTATACGGTATTGGTTGACATTCATAACTATTTCTTATAAACCCTATGTTTATGCATCAAATTCAAAGCTTTTGTATTTTAATGAAGATGCATCCTTTCCCAATTGCGAATTTTGATAAAATAACTCTATGCATGGATGCATCATTCTTCCATGACCAGAGGCCAATGAATACATCATTGATTTAATCCTTCCCTTATCGCTTAACTTAACCTAAAATGTAACTATCATTACATGTGAATTGCATACTATATGTTTTTTTGTCAAAGTTCATAAATCTTTTCCTTTCTTTGTAACTATTTAGTCATCATTTAATGACCGTCTACAATTATCTTATACACGAGTCACATCCAGGAATTTATTACGTAAGTGCATTATGTGTTATATGCCCTATCCTTTGCGTGATGCAACAAGGACGCCTTTGCACAATTTCATTTTTTACCTTATGCATCATACGTTCAAAAATGTGACTACCCTTGACCCAGGAAGTGCAACCAAATGCAAGTACTCGTCATGCAACTGAACTTTGTAAATCGAACAAGTATATAAATTTTCCAATGCATTTAGTTTCCCTACGTGAATTAAACATGCTTTATGCATCTTTTCCATGCGGGAATATTTTTTGAAACTGGGCATTCAATATCGGGGCATTGTCCACTCTCGTACTTTGGGTGGAAGCTCTCGCGTGCGCCTCTCTCGACTTTTGCTTAGGAGCCATTGACGAAGTAACTTTTGTCTCAGCGAACTCTCCCTTGGCTGCCTTAGGAGATTCAAAGTTACTACTGCCCGAGATCTCCTCCCTTGCACAGGAAACAGGCCTTGCAAGACACGGTCTAAAAACCCCGGGAGCCGTGGTTGAACTTGGTCTAGAGAAGCTTCTGAAGCTTCTGGATGGACAGAGATGACGTGTGTGATGGTGAAGATGATTGGAGTGATGATGGTGAGGATGACGATGGGGATGGTGATAATGATTATGGCGTTGGCGGCAGCAGCAACCTGACGGTGCAAATAACCTGGCGGCGGCAACAGATCGACGGTGAGCAGCTCCTTGACGGCAAGCAGCACAGACAATGCCCCCCCAAGCTTGGGAGGGGGGGTTTATATGAGGTGAAGGTGGGGGGGTGGCCACACAGGTGGCAATTGCATGCTGCTCTCCCCCATGCCCCTCCATAACACCTACTCACTCTCTCTCTCCCTGCCATGCAATGGCTGAAGGAGAGTTATATATATTTTAAAAATTGCAATTTATTGATTATTCCTTTTTCCCTTGAAGGGGAGTTCCCGCGGTGGGTTACGGTTTTGAGCCACGGTTTCCTATGCACAACATGGGGCTAGTGTTTGTTAGTATACGAGGACGGAGCACTTAGGCCAAAGTTTTTTTGTTGTGGGAGATTACTTTGAATTGCTTTTGCACGGGATCTATGGTCTTTAATATTTTGTTGTAGAAATATTACATTCTCTCCCCCTTAGAGGAATCCAGATGTCCTCACCTCATATAAACCCCACCTCCCAAGCTTGGGGGGGGGGGGGGGCATTGTCTGTGTTGCACGCCGTCAAGGAGTTGCCCGAAGTCGATCTGCTGTCGCTGCCAGGTTTTCCGTGTCGTCAGACTGCTATCGTCTCCAACACCATCATCATCATCACCATCCCCATCGTCATCCTCACCATCATCACTCCAATCATCTTCACCATCACACATGTCATCTCTGTCCATCCAGAAGCTTCGGAAGCTTCTATTGAAGCTCCTCTAGACCAAGTTCACCCACGGCTCCCGAGGTTTTTAGACTGTGTCTTGCAAGGCATGTTTCCTATGCGGGGGAGGAGATCTCCGGCAGTAATAACTTGGAATCTCCTAAGGCAGCCAAGGGAGAGTTCGCTGAGACAAAAGTTACTTCGTCAATGGCTCTTAGGCAAAAGTCGAGAGGGGCGCACGCGGGAGCTTCCACCCAAAGTACGAGAGTGGACAACGCCCCGATATTGAATGCCCAGTTCCGAAAAATATTCTTGCATGGAAAGCATGCATAAAGCATGTTTAATTCATGTAGGGAAACTAAATGCATTGGAAAATTTATATACTTGTTCGATTTACAAAGTTCAGTTGCAAGATGAGTACTTGTATTTGCTTGCACTTCCTAGGTCAAGGGTAGTCGCATTTTTGAACGTATGATGATGCATAAGTTAAAAGATGAAATTGTGCAAAGGCGTCCTTGTTGCATCACGCAAAGGATAGGGCATATAACACATAATGCATTTACGTAATAAATTCCTGGATGTGACTCGTGTATAAGATAATTGTATACGGTCATTAAATGATGACTAAATAATTGCAAAGAAAGGAAAAGATTTATGAACTTTGACAAAAAAACATATAGTATGCAGTTCGCATGTAATGATAGTTACATTTTAGGTTGAGTTAAGCGATAAGGGAAGGATTAAATCAATGATGTATTCATTGGCATCTGGTCATGGAAGAATGATAAACGTTTATGCCTAGTAGGGTTAGGGTTTTGGATTGGGTCAATAGGACTCCCAAACCCTATATCTTGATCAAAGGCATTCTTGATCAAGAAATACCATATGATGAGAGATATAATCCCACAAATTAGGTACTGACACCTATCTCATGCAACATGCCTGCAAGGTCCTATGCTCTTGCGACTAGATCACAAGCTAGTACTGCTACACCTTAGACCAAGGTTGGCGAGTTCTAATTACAAGTCTAATTTTCTAGGAATTGAGTAGTCGTCCTGCTACAACACTCTTCCTTGGTAACTAATTTGTCAAGCTAGGGTAGTTATGAATTGCCAAGGAAGCAATTAACCAACCAAGTTAGGGTGATGGGGTTGTCCAGGTTTTATTGACTATAATATAAGGAGACCTAAGGTAGTGGCAATTTGGGTCAATAGGGTATAAACCCAAACCCATGGAAAAAGGGTAAACAAGCAACTCAGCTTACGAAACCCTTGGGATCTTGCCAAGTCACGAATGATCCAGGATCGAATGCTGGAAGTATTTGGGGAGGAAGGAATCACACCTTAGCAGTTGGCCATACGAACAACCACTTGAATGCTCGTGATTGTACACTTAGGTACACTGTTTGTATTTCTTTGCTCAAATAACTAATTCAAGAAAAAAAACTAATGCTTCAGGTAAAAATCCTGGAGGGAGAGGTAGTATCAGTTACCTCCGACTGTCTGCCTGACCCTATCCAAGGGGGTTGTTAGCCGCGCCAAGTATGTAGACCGAACCCGCCGCGAGAGGTCTCTCCGTGGCTGCTACTTGGAGCAGGAGGACACTTGGGTGCCAGGGGAGACTTTGGTCGTCAATTCCCTGCCTCTGAATCCTGCACAAGAGGCCAATGTGACTCGAGATGGGATCTCGAAGCTCGTATACTAGTCAACGGGCGGAACTTGGAATAGCAATCCCTGAGGATTGCTGGGATAGCCTTCGGGCAAGTTATTTGATGATGTATTCCAAAGACTGATAAATAAAGATCAAATGTTGAAAAAGAAACTTGCTTGACATTGTTTTTTTGTGTCAGTGCCTAAGTTACGTGAAGGAACCATTGATTAATTGGTTAATTAAAGAAGTTGTTTTTGCTTGTCAAACTAAATGTGGTAGGTATTTAGATAACTAAGCAACCCGAGGAAAGTGCGGTGGATGTGACTCTGGGTCCGTCCTATGGAATGGTGGTCCCGGTTGGCCGGGAACTTTTCTCAAAGGAATTAATAGAGAAGCAGTGATGGCCTAGAATCAATAGAGTTAGAGTCCCAATTTATATTGTTTTAGGGGAACGGAATGGGACTATGCCTTACGGGCAGAGAGGCCGAGCTTCGCATCCCTCTCGTTTCCCATTCTCCTTGAATCAAGTGCAGTATAAATCCGCTTTGACCCTGATGTTCTACGCAAAGTGGTGACGTTAGCTACTTCCTAGAAACTTGACTATTTAGGAAACCCTGATTCAGGTCGGAACGTCCAGATTCTTCCGCTTCGTGGTAGACTCGGGAAGACCTTGATCTAAACCATGTGACATTCCTTATGAGTCCCGGGTGGCGCTTTCTGGACTCTCTTCCCAATGGGCTGCTAAGACGTGTCCTACAAGTGGATAGGAGGACACATTACATACACTTTAACAAAGTCATTCAATTCTTTGGCACTTCATTTCTCTCATATCTTTTGGTTGCGTGAGAGGATTATCCTCGATCATTACTTGCATGACATTCTTTTTTCGTGCCCGCTAAGGAGTACCAAAATTGACTTTGGTCACAATCTTTTCTTTTGTTGATGATTGCTAGTGACCATTTACACTGGCCAATTCTTTTCTCAAATTCCATGGTTCAAAAGGAGATGATCCTCAGTAATTCCTTGAGAAACTAGAGCTTGGATGTATAACCTAGTATATCATTGATTCGACTCTGAAACTTCAAACTTTAAAAATTCAATTGTTGGATCAAGGTAAAAATGGGCTTGTGGATTATGAAAAAATTTGAGACCAAGAAACCCCCCCCCCCCCTTTTCTATAGAATATAAAGCTACCAAGAAGGAATTTCTTGATAGATTTAAAGAGCTTGAGACTTCCAATACCTTTGGCAAAGATAAGACCTTGCCAGAAAAAAGACCTGACCATAGAATTTTTTGCCCTAGAATTCACCCAGCTATGGGATCATTGAAACACACGTCTAGGCATAGGAGAGAGAGTACCTAAAATAATGAAAGTAAAATATTTTTTGAAAATTTTACATGGGAGAGTGAGAATTGAATTAGAATTAAAGGAACCAAACCCTTTTGAGGAAGCAATAATGATTGCGATTGGAAAAGAAAGAAATATTAAGAAACTAAAAAAGATATATTTTTAAACACCAAACATTGAGAGAAGAGACCAAAATTTGCAAGAGGATAGACAAAATTATCAACTATTAGGAAGATAGAATGCTTAACTAGCACTTGAAGAATAGAACAAGTAGTTGGGGACCTATAGGATAGACCAATCAAGAAAATTTAGGAGTAAGAGGAGGAAATGGAAGAGGTTATAATAGGAGACTATTGACTTATTATTCATGTGGAGAGATATGACATATAAGCACAAATTGTCCTTATCCACCTATAGTAAGACAAGAGACTGAACGTTTATGGTATCAAAATTAAAGACCATAGCACATCCCAAGCACTAAGACCAAAAGAAGAAGAGAAGGAAAAAAACTACCATAAATTATATTCTTCTTGAAAATCAGAGTGAGAAAAACAAAACAGTTGATGTGATACTACCTACAACAGAGGAGGACAAATGTAGAGAGAAATGAACCTGAGACTAGTAAGGTTGGTGAGGAAAGAGGAAGAAAGGCAAAGCAAGAAAAGAAGAAAGAGAAGGAGGAAGATAAATACAGAGCACCTAGGAAACATTATCGTGCTTCTAACATTCCATTGGGGGAAGGCAAAAGTGACTATGACCTAAGAACAGATATGATTCATAGAAAGGAAAATATATATTTTTTACAATTAATGGAGTTCCCTAGGATAAGAGGATAAGTGAAAAAAGTTAGTAAATCTGAAGGAAAAGGAAAGAAAGAGAGGAACACTAAGAGCTTTGAGTATAGAGGAGTTACCTAGTATTTGTCCTATGGTTGATGAATGGTACACGAATCAAAATATAGGGGAGCTATATATAGATAGAGGTATACATGTTAGTATGATTACTTAGTCTTGTGTAGAGGAGTTTAGTCTTTGAATTATAGATGGATAAAATTTTCAAATCAGGCTTGCTAATCATGCCAAAGTGAGGTTCTTAGGCATAATTAAAAATTTCAAGGTCAAGGTTTATGGTGTGGCTATGAAAATCAATTGTCATATGCTAGCAGGGTTGGGAGCTTTTTCTCTTATCCTTGGTAAACCATAGCTCAAGAAGGTAGGTGCAACACAAAACTGGGAAAGGGGGACCATAATGATTCATGATCATACTAGAGTAATAGCAAAAAAGTTTGATATGGCATCAAGAAGGGAAATGGTGAATTAAGATGATAGTGAAGAAGAAGAAGAGGAAGACAGTGATAGTATTGAGGAAGATGATAGTGAGGATGAGAGTTCTAAGAGTGATTCTGATCAAGAAGTATCATCAATTACATTAGAACTAGTGAAATAGAAAAAGGATATAGAGCAAAAAACCATACGTTTGTTGAATCTTGAGAGAGATGGGAAGAGGCAAGAGAGTTGAGACTTTCTTATTTGATCTAATGATGAGAATGTTGGAGCTTTATATATCTCACCCTAGCCAGGCTAGGTCTCACCTATATATATGTAGATTGTGATCAATATGAAATAGCCTTTGGGAGTTTACATGGTGTGTATCTTCTCTCTCTCTTGCATCTCTGCATGTCTTCTCTCTTGATCGGCTACAACCAATTCCTTGAAGAAGACAAGCTAGCTCAAAGTAGGGTATTGTGTACTTGTACATTGCAATTTACTCCTTTTGTTGATTATAGTAATGATGCTAACGATATTGTTGCTTCCTTTGCTTACTACAATGATGATGAGGATAATGTGGCTTGATTCAATGGTGCTCAAAATGATGATATGTTAGGTGGACTGGTCCAAGGTTGATCTCTACCAAGCATTGGCTTTAGAAGGTTTCTTGCATTATTTCATCAATGAAAAGATTATTTGACCATATGATTCTATCACTTCTTTTAGCACAGCTTTCAGCCTATCTTCAAATTCTTCCCAATACTTAGCACCAGCAATAAGGGCACCCATATCAAGAGATATAAGTTTTCTATTCATCAATTCTTGTGGTACATCTCCTTGAACTATTCATTCCTATCCTTTGAAGCTTTATCTATATCAATTGTAAGAGAGAGATGCTCCATTTCAAGCTTCAGGACTCCCTAGTCAATCTCATCTAAGGCAGTAGGCTTTGATGTTATTTCCATCTTAAATTTGGTAGCTACTTCATCCACCAAATCAATTGCTTTGTCAAGAAGAAACCAATCACTGATATAACAGTCTACAAGGAGTGCAGCTTCAACTAAAGCATTGTCTAAGATTCAAACTCCATGGTGTAATTCATAGCATTCACGTAATCCACAAAAAATGGAAATTTTATCTTTCACAGATGGTTGCTCTACATAGACTTGCTGAAATCGGTGTTCCAAGCTAGTTGTTTTGCAAGAGGCTTGTAGCATAGACCTATTGTTCCGCATCAATACTTCCTTCTAAGAGGCAAAATTTCTTGAATGCTATTGTGCTGGGAGATGCTTTTATCATATGCCTGTTGTTCTACACCACATGTGACACCAAATGCAATCAACAATGCACTTCTGAGTAGATGCGATATTGCCTGCAAATCTTATACATCCCCCTATCCCTGTTATGAGCTTTTGTTCCACAACTTAACATGGAGTGTCATCCATTGTGACTGGAAATGTTGTTGCTTCTTCCTCATCGAGCATCGCTTCAAGATGATGCGATGGCCTCACTTCCACCACAAGGAATCAAGAAGCCTTCCAACTATTGTAGCTTTCCCTTCAAGTTGATGTGATGGCTCCCATCTAAACTGCGTATGTTGTTGCTCAACATTGTGAATTTGATATGCATCCTCCTCCTCAGACTTGTTGGAGCATACCCATATCAACCTTCATCCAATCTGCAGCACAAGGCTACCCAAAAAGCACAGAGATTTTTCTTCAAAAAAGCTTAAGGCTTTGAAAAGCTTTTAACAAATCTATTCTCCTCTGTCGCCAACTTGACGTCAATGCGTGCATCATCCTTCCCCCTATAATATCAGCAATTGCCATCTTTCTTCCTAATTTAGACTATGCCATGATGTTGTTTTTCAAAACGCCACATGCCCTTTATTAATGTCATATGCTCAGGTCTTCATCAATTGGTGATCACTAAATATGGAACATAGCTTTTTAGTCCTACTCCTCAAATGCATTAACATAGCTTGAGGGTGTTCATATAACTTCCACAATTCATTGGTAGGCTGGAAACACTCTCACTCTCAATCTCGTCCATGAAAGGCTCTTCACGAAATAACACGCCTTAGAAACTTAAATATGTAATATGAGATGTCAAAGTTTGTAAGAGGAATTCCCAAGTAACGTTAGTCCTTCCAAAGATAAACCCTTCAAGCATCTTTATGTTGTATAAGCCTTCATCACAATCTTGACTGAATTAAGGCACAATGAGGCATTTCTTATTAGCTTTGCTCCATTCATAAACTCGATCAAGAAGATAGAAGCACTCCAAATCCTCAAAAAGACTTCTCCATTAGCTTTTCCTTGATATCTCCTTCAAATTTTCTCCTTCATAGCACCTGTCAATGTTCTTTTGATAATTATCTCCCATTGTCTTCCTTGATAAAACCTTGAGCCAACATTTTGACTCAACAGCATGTGAGTTCCACATATACTGAAAGTAGAGCACTCCATGGTAACACATCATGGTTTGATCCATGAGCAAATACACTTTTTTCTTCCAAAAGGCTGCTACATTTACCATACATAGTCAAAGGGTGCTACAAACAAAACATACACTCTTGTTATTTACACCTAAGTACTAAGCAAGTACAAAAAATTTAGGATGGAACCAAGCAATCAAATTTTCAAACTGACAATTCAAACTAAATGAAAAACAAAAAGACACACACAATGGAAAACAAATTCCTAATGATATTGACTAATGAGTTCAAATTCCTGGCAAAAAACTCCACCCTCAAGTTCGTAGTGTTGGACACGCAGCATCATGACATCCACCTCCTCCACATCCACACATCCTCCGAATGGGCCACAACTACCCATACTCATCACCGCCAAGCTCGAAGGTCAATGCAATCTCCTCATCTTCTGCAAAGTCATCTGTAATTTCCATATCCTCATCTACATCATCTTCTACCTCAAGTCCATCATAAAACTCATCATCCAACTCCTCAATTGCATAGGTTGTATCATCTCTCCTCTTGAACAGTTTGATTCTCTTTCCTGCGATCGGAATCCGCAAGGCTATACCATCAAGCTTTGTTAAGGAATATGTAGCATTTGAATTGACATGTTGCACCTAATAAGGCCAAAATCATCATCTCGAAATCTTGCAGATAGAACTATACTGGTTGTGTAGACTGATGTCATAGACCAACACCCAATCTCCCTCCTCAATCTCTCTAGGTCTCAATCTGTCTACTATCAAATTGGTCTTTGATGCAAATTATTGCCTCTTTGAGCTTTTGAATAGCTCTCTTAATATCCAGTCCAGAAATAGGTGGAACCTATCATGCCTACATTTTTTATGCTGCTACAATTATTGAGGTCAATGGTCATTGTCAAGAGCTCCAATGCTTGCCAATAACCCTTGCAAACAAGCCTCAATAGGCTCTAATCATTATTTGGTAGGTAGACCACAAAAACATACCTAGATCTTAAGCTATGGTTGCCAGCACTCCAAGACAGTTCTTTACTCCTACAGACCACTCAAAGTCTCTTCATTCTATCTCCTACAACTCCAATGCCAAGCTTCCAGGCTTTAACACTTCACGGGGTCATGGGGGTTCATGGCTCTACAAGTGGCTCTGATACCATGTTAGAAAGAAGAGAAAGAGATAGGGGAAACAAAGAGTAGTCAGCTCTCTTAGTATTCTCCTTCTTCATTATTCATTAGACTTACTCTAATTGATTAACCCAAAATATAATGTACTACATCCTAAGTCAATGAGCAGTGTAAAGAGACTTAGTCTAACTGATCCAACTAAATCTAACTAACTTTATTGTTGAGATTCAAGCTCATAGTCTTTGATCATTGTTCTACCTTAGATGAATCAGGGTAAGTCATACTGACTTAACCATGTTTAGATCTAGGTCACTTGATCTTTTGTATGTGTGTAGTACACAGTTGACTTGATAGTGTGTTGATGAAATGGATTGAACATGGAGCATGGCTACTATCCTTCCTGCCTGAGCCTTTGTCCATCTCTCTCTCTCATTTCTAATATGGTATTAGAGCTTGTTGGATGTTCTTAAGTGCAGGAGATGTGATGGTCAAGTACGTGTTGTTATATACTTGTAGAAAAGGTTCATTGCCAATATTAATGTATCTAATATTCGCTCCAGTATTAGTGTTGAAGAAAAATGCCATGCAAATCTTATCAAGCACCACATAAAGTCATCCAAGCATCGTGACATGCTTATTGCTTGATTTGGAAGCCATCTACAACCTGTGTGATCTACCTAGAATTGCACATGTAGGCTGATCATTCTCTCTTGCTTAAAGTTAGACATTGGCAGCCATAAACACACTCTACTATTAGTTAAACAACTTGTTAGGGATTGAAGAGGACTCCATAACATTGACATTTTGGATCGCAGCTCATGTGTGGCATGTTTAAATTGGACATTGGCTGGAAAATAGAGCAGGTATGTTGTTAATCATATAGAGATAGCATACATCTACCTAATTGTAGGTCATTGGGAGCTATACTAATTCTTGGCAATGTAGATGCCTTTACTCTCATGCATTTGGGGATGGACTTGAAGAGTTTAAAACCCAAATCTAAAATCTGTCATTGAATGTATGATAGTTAACACTTGAAGGTTGAAGCACCGTGATGCTTGTTTGGTACCTAAAACTATTTGGATCTTTGCCATGTGTATTGAGGATGTGATGTGGATTTTCTTGGGATGTTGTGGGCTGTAACTAAATCTAGACTATTTTTCACTATTGGTTACAACATTGAACTGGCTAAAAATAGTCTATTATAGTTATGGAAAATTGATCAAGCATTTATGCCTATGTGATCATGTATTATTCCCTATGAGTCATGACACACGTCTAGTGTGATTTGAGGATGTTTGTGGCCTAAAATTGCCTTAGTTTTTCATAGAGAATTGTTGCTGGAAATTGCAAACTATGATCTATAAATGTTTTCAAGAATATACATATACGTCCCATATGCACTCAATGAAACCTACTTAGCACGCTACTGAACATGGTTGTTATGACATATGTGTGGATATGTTTGCCATGTTTTTGAGTTGAGAAATCATTGATTTTTGCAGTCAACTTACTATCATAAATATGAGGACTAAAACTATCTTGTGCAAAGTGTACTTGGTCTACAATGAGTCATTAGGCACTGCCTATTTCAGACAACATTGAATACATAGAGTTGCAGAGATGGCAAATGTTGAGAGAACTGATCACATAACTCAAATAATGGGCAACAAATCACACAACAACTATGTTATCTGGAAGTTTAGGGTGGAGAACTTTCTCATTGGCAAGGGCTATTGGATTTGGTCATAAGTGCAAAAGTTGAACCTAAGATTTCTAAAAAGGCTCAACCAACTATGCTGATCAGCTTAGGGCTCATCATGTATGGACTAAAAGAGTCTGAAGATTGTTACATTGCTTGTCTTTATGTATCGCTGACACAATGGTCATGTAGATCATGAATTGCAAAACGCCTGAGGAAGCTTGGAACATTTTTATGAGATACTATGGCATGACTACCAGTGAATACAAAAATCAGTTAAAGTAGAAGTTTAATATGATGGACAGGAAAGGATAGTCCATTCAAGAATATGTGATCAAGTTAAAGACTATTGCAAATTAGTTAGCTCTTACAAGAGCTGAGGTAGATGATGAATATATGGTGGCTATGACCTTGAATGGTCTAGGGCTAGAATATAAGTCCTTTGATACGTCAATTTCAATTATGGTTGAAATGCCTAACTTTAATGAACTTGTATTCTTGCTCATCCATGAAGAAGTGAAATTAGGTTTGGCTACGAGCTCAAGTAGCTCTAAAAACAAATATGTAGCTTTTTGCTCTAATCAGAGAGGCTATCATCATCACGGAAAAGGTTCTAGCTATGGTAGGGGAACCCAATAGCATGCATCTCAGCATGGGCAAAGTTAGCATGGATTTGCTAGTAGAGGTGGTGGATACTCCCGTGCGAGTGGGAGATCTCAAATTAGGGGCAGAGGATCCTGGCACACTCAGTTTATTCATGAAATTGTAAACACGGATCAAGATTTTCATTACTTTGGAAAGCATGGCCACATTGCAAGAGAGTGTTGGAAGAAGTAGGCTGGTCGGAAGGGTAGATAGCAAGGATGACACTATGCATATTCTAGTCATGCAGAGCCTGAGATGACAGGTGAGAGACTCTTTGCTATGACTCATGTACACAACAAGGGCAAGTAGAAAGAAAAGTTTGATTATGCATGGCATATAGATTCTAGTGCCTCAAACCACATGACACCAGATGGCGAGTGGTTTGATGAGCTGAAAATAGGTGCTAACAGCTATGTATGTATTGGAGATGATTGTTAGCATGACATAGCACACACTGGGACTGTTCCTTTGGTTATATAATTCGATGGCAAAAAAAAACACTTATATGATGTATTGCATGTTTCATCAATCACCAAGAATGTGTTATCTATAGGTCAGATGGTTGAGTAGAACCTATAGGTATAATTCAATAGAGACGGCTGCTTCATAGAGATGATTCCTATGTGTAAATCATGGAAAGGGATGCCTTCGAGCAAGTAAAGCTTGGTCACTTGGTTTCGACTATATGTCCTCTCATGAGATCATAACTATTTCTTGATTTATGTGCTATCGTTCATGTCATTGTGAATATTCAATCAAAGATATACAAGCTTGATCAAAATTGATCCCATCTTTGTTAGATAATATGGTAACAATATTATCATAAGGAGGATCCTTTACAATGCTAAGAAAGCTATGTTACCAATTGCTTTTGTGGAATTGCATAACCAGAAGCAAGCTGATTGATAATGTTCTTGAATGATTCGATATATATTGTCATAGAAGTTTTGATATTGTAATGTGACTCAGTGAGTTGACTATGAAGATAAAGTATTTATGTAATAGATTTCTTCTCAAAATTTGCTATCAAATACTCCCATATAGCTTGTGAGGTTGAAAGATTACATACATCAAACATAAGAGATTCTTGAAGAGCAGAAAGAATACATCGACGAGTTGCTTTGTCACGTCTGACATCTAGTCATTATAAATAATTTGCCATTATTCAAAGATATGTCCTTCAATTACAAGGGTATTATCATGAGCCTGATCGATTGGTTGAAGCATACATTCGTAATTACCAAGAACAATATCATGCAAGCCGTCACCTTCAAGAATTAGCAACATCTGTTGGGGTAAAAGGCCCTTCGGCCTGCCCGTGTACAATGACTGCTCATATTCTTTATTCATATATATATATGAAAGTGCAATAAGGCTGTCATAACATTGTTGACAACACCTACATTGCGTGTGCTCTTCTCTCCCACGTCTTCTACACCCTTTCAACTAGTATCAAAGCCACTCCTTCGTGATCTCTTCCCAGCATCTACACAAGGTATGAGAGCTTGCTTCTCACTCAATTCTCAGCCATTCTTTGACATGAACTGTAGGGTTTCATGAAGAGGCAGCCATAGCTTCCATCATTGAAGCTTGTTCTCTTCACCTCTTGCTTGGACTTGTCCTAGGCTTGTTTAGGCCTATTGTAGGACTTCATTGGGCTCTTGCTTATCCCCTACCCACCCTAATTTAGCCCCTCAAGTACAGCAACATGCTCACATTTTATTTGCGCCTGTTTGCAAAAAAAAAATCACTCTTTTTATCATATCTCGAGCATTCGGAACACAATTCAGGCAAGGTAAGAGTCTAAGTTGGGGTTTTGGCACACTCTGAACGTGATGGCGATGTCAGATTTGCCAAGTTCTAATGACAAAATATTCTGCAACAGATTTCAGGTCTGAGACAACATGTATTTGTATGCCTATGGCTTATGTGATGCTTCTATTGATGTCTATTGATACCCGATCACTTGTGGATGTTATGCCTCTTATGTGAGATGCATTTGGAGCTGATTTAGCTCAGACATTGACTGTTTTGAACAGTCCCAGATATGTCAAAAACAGGGGAGCCACTTGTTACTTCAATTTTATGCTTATAGGTCTTGGCATTTAATGCCTGATTATGCCCGGTTGGTGCCTATACATACGGGAATGCATGCCTATGGTTTGCCTATGGATTTGAGCTTGGATTGAGCACTGATTTTCTTAGTTTACAGAGGTTATATGTTGCTAGAAACTTCAGGGCTAAAGCTATTTATGCTACAGTTGGATTATGCCTATTGGTCACGGGGTGCTCTCGGCTACTCGGTATGGTGTCATGATGTATTTGGACTATGCTACATGTCTCGTTTATGCTTTGGAATGCTTTTGAGCTGAGATTAGAGCTCAATTTGGGTTTGACTATCACTTCTTTGTAGCTGGCATTTCAACTATGGCATGGTTTATGCCTAGGCTACCCAGTACCGGGTTATGATGTCTTGGTGAATGCTTTATGCTTTGGCTATGGATGGCAGTTGTTTAAGCTCGTCTTGACATTCATTTGAGTATTCCCTTGAGCAGTTGGACATTGACTTGGATTTTTCCGTTATGACTTGGATTTTTCCGTTATGACATTGGATGCTATATGGGATTTGATGCTCCGATTATGGATCTTGGCTATTACTTGGATGCACTTACAGGTATTGAGCAGTGAGACTGCTCCCTTGTTTTGGAAGTTGCCTATTGAGCTGTGATTACTCGTTTGCATTTGATATGCAAGATACTTACTGATCAGTGGACTTGGATAGTGCTTGGGATTTACAGTTATGGCCATCTTGCTTCATTGTTGTATGACATCTATGCTATTTGGGCTGCTATTGCCCGTGTATGTCAGGGGGAGTAGTTGATCTTTATGGCCACCCATGTATGCACATGGTCTACTGCTATGTTTTTTACAGAGCCTCTTGCCTATATGCTTTTACACATATATTTGGGCTTTTATTGGAGCCTAATTCTTGTAGATTTATTTGCCACCTGCCGTTCTTGGCTAGACATGTATATCAGTATATGGTATGAGACACTGCAAAGTTATGTATACTCCTATGTTTCGGGGATGCTTATGCATTTATGGCTCCGAGGCATGCTTATGCTTTTATGGCTATGAGCTATAGTGGTTGGATATGTCATGCTTTTGTTTGCTAGGCTTGTTCGTGTGGGAGCTTTTGTATCCGTGGTTGATGCCTTTGTGTTCTTCCCTTCTGGTTTGGATGAGTCCCCTTTGCAATATGCTATGACAACTTCCAACTCTTCTAGTCATGCAGACAGTCCTCTTGATGAGCCTATTTTCTTTGATGAGAGTTCCCATGATTCTTTGAGCTCCTTGGATGTATTGGACAGCCCAGTAGCAAGAAGCAACCTACAGTTGCACTCTCTAGTACATACTAAGGCAGAGTATAGAGGTGCTACATTAGCTGCATGTGAGCCAGCATGGCTCATGAAGCTTCTTGATTATTTGGGCATGCAAGAGGTCAGGCCTGTCACACTCTATTGTGACAACATGAGTAGTGTGCTCCTAGCCAGTTATCCTGTCTATCATGCTAGGACTAAGAATATTGAGGTACACTACCACTTTATCAGAGAAAAAGTGATTGCATGTGACATTGATTTGGTCCATGTGACGACAGAAGACCAAGTTGCAGATATCTTTAGCAAGTCATTGGGTAAAGATAATTTTGTGCATTTCAGAGAGCTACTTGGAGTGAAGTACCCCACTTGAGCTTGAGGGGGAGTGTTGAGATTCAAGCTCATAGTCTTTGATTAGTGTTCTACCTTAGTTGAATAAGGTTAAGTCATACTAACTTAACCATGGTTAGATCTAGGTCATTTGATCTTTTGTATGTGTGTAGTACACAATTGACTTGACAGTGTATTGATGAAATGGATTGAACGAGGAGCATGGCTGCTACCCTTCACGCCTGAAACTTTTCTCCATCTCTCTCTCTCATTTCTAATATTTATTGCACATACATGTCATCCAGCTAATCTACTGCTAGATAGAGTCAATAGAAGTGTTGATGATTGAGCCTGCATATCTCAACATATACATCTTCATATGCAACAAAAGAAGTTACATCATACTCTACTTCCATAGAAAATGATATTATTATTGGTTGCTTCTTATTGATCCAATAGAATATTCTTAAACTCAAAGAGAAACAATATCCAAAAATAGATCTTCTAAAATCACTATCAATTACCTAGTTTAAATCTTAGTGTCCTACAAGATAACACTTAGAAGTGTATATGATACCCTAACCAAAAGTTTTCTTCAAGTATTTGAGCATCCACATGCCAACTTTCCAATGACTTTCTCATTCTTTACTTGCAAACTACTAAAAATACAAATAGCAAAACTAATATGTGGTTTATAGATAGATGAGATTGTCGACCAAAATTCTATACTTCTCAATGTCTTCTAGTGCTAATGTTTTCTCAATGGATAGCTTCACATTGATCCCCATAGGTATAACTATCTCCTTACACTTAGTCATGCCAAATGCTTCCAAGATCTTGTATGTATACTTCTTCTAAGGGATGAGGATTTTGCTAGGTTATTGCCATACTTCAATCCTCAAAAAATAGTGCAACAAGCCCAACTTTATTATTCCAAGCTCAAACTTCAAAGCCTTTTGAGTGATGGATCATATCTTCATGGTCATTGCAACAAGAAGATCATCTACATATAAGAAAATCACTTCAAAATTTTCACCGTCCTTGTAAATATGCAAGTTAGTACATGAGGTACATCTTTTGAAATTTAAGCCTAAAAAGAATTTATCTACTAGCTATAGTACATACTCTAGGGACTATTTTTGGCCCATAAAATGCCATCTTTATCTTAGAAACCTTGTTCTTAGTAAGGGGGACCTCAAATCCTGTGAGCTAAGACACATACACTTCCGCCTTGAGATCACCATTTAAGAATGTTGATTTTACATCCATTTTTTAAATTGGATGCTTCTTGTGAGTGGTCAGTTTAAGTAGTGTGTGAATAGTGGTCACATTTTGATCATTGGAGCAAATGATTTTTGTAAATCAAATTGTTGAACATGCAAAGATCCTTGCGCAACTAATCTGGCTTTGTACCTTTCTAAGGTGCTATAAGCCTTGTACTTTACCTTCCAGACCAGCTTGGTGCCAATAATCTTCTTCTTTTCAAGTCGCGATCCACTAGATTCCAAGTATTATTCTTCATTATGTTGTCATACTCAACTTTCATAGTTGATCTCCATGCTAGATTGGCAAGTGGTTCTTCTAATTTTGATGGCTTCTTTCCTTCTCTCATAATCTTAGCTATTAAGTCCAAATTGACTATGTGAGCAAAAGCCTCCATTTGCTTCTCTATTCTCTCAGAACTCATTGCTGCATCTACCTTTTCCTCAATAGTTATAGGCATAGGACTACTCTAAGCATAGAGCTTCTTCACCCAATGTGGAAATGGCTTTTCCAATAGCATGGTTACAACTTTGTTGGATAATATAGTGGAATAGCTTATATTCTCCTCCTTCGTTATATGTGGCTGCTCCTTGAACACCACATCATGGCTTACTATTATCTTATTTGCCTCTTGATCATACAATTTGTAATTCATTTGCTCAACATACCTAAGAAGATACATTTTTGCCTTTTGGTTTTAACTTATTCACCTTATCCTGTGGAACATTGCATAACATTTGCATCCAAAAGTTCTAAAGTGTGCGATAGATGGTTTCTTACTAGTATAGGCCTTATGACAAGTTTTTCCCTGAAGAGACTTTGTGTAACTTTGATTGATAATGTAGACTATAGTATTAATAGGTTCCACCCAAACTAGTTAGTCCTTTAGCATGCATCTTGCAATTTCCACAATGGTCAACAAAACCTTTCTGCTAAGGTGCATGACACATCGTCAATTGATACTTAATCCATTTACTCTTCAAAAGTCTTCAAACTTCTTTGAGTTGAACTCACCACTGCCACCTATTTTAAACTTCTTCACACTTTGTTTTGTTTGATTTTCAATTATTTTTAGCCACTCTTAAATTTTATCAAAAGCTTGAGTCTTATCACAAAGGAAGTACATCCATGTCTTCATATTATAGTCCCCAATGATCAATATAAACTCTAGAGGATCCTTTTCTCTATTCTTGCTTTCTTATGGAGATGCATTTCTCTATTGTTTGTCCATCATACAAGCTTTACATGGTTTCATGATTTCAAAATTGCAGGTAGATAAGCAATCATACCTTACTTATGCATATCCTTTAACATTACAAAATCAATGTGACCAAATCTCTCATGCCAAAGTTTACTTGTGCGTGCATGAGTGGTGGATATAAGAGCACTTAGCTCATACATGTTGTTTCTTTTTTCTCCTTTTCTACCAACTTTGCCAACACTATTGTGAATTCATGCACTTGACTTGGTAAACCTCACATCACAAGCAAGATCATTTTTGGAAGCAACTAATAACATATTTCTCTTAATCTCTAGAACATATAGTTTTTGAGTTCTCCATTTGTAGCAGCAAAGGTAATAGTACATGTAGCCTCTATAGAGGATTTTTCATCATTTGCAACCGTCACAGTGAGGGATTCTTGCATATGCTGCATTGAACTGTACAAACCTTTCTTGTTGGTTATGTGAGCGAATGCATTGTCATGCATTTTCACGTAAATTGAAAATCCCCAGTAAAACATTAGGTAGGTAGGAACTTTTGTACTTAGTTATTTATGTGATTATTTGTATTGTTGTGTTTTAGCTAGAATTTTTGTGTTTGATTAGACTAGGAATTGTTTCTATCATTATGTTGATTTTGTTATGCTTGAGAACTTGATTGTCTTGGTGGTCGAGATTTTCTTGGACAAATTACAACTGGATTTTTTATTGTAGCTAGCAGACATCTTAAACCACGTATACATTCTTGCCAATATGTTTACACATCACATGGATTATGGGTTCATGAGCACTTCATGTTGCACTTATTGGTGGGTATAGTGCAATCGAGGATCATCTCCTAATTTTTTTAATTATTTTTGTGCCATAGGTTGGGTTGATGCATGTATTGTACCATCGTTGAGCACTAGCATGGCATGATGCCTGCTTGCATCTATATGTAGTAAAACTTAGATGTACACCCACTTGAGAGAGAACCTTTTATTATGCATGAATTATTCTTTGCATGCATGAGAATGGTGATATTCATCAATGAATTAGGAATCTCAAGCTGAGAAGGAAAGGTTGTTCAAATAGTTTGAGGGCCATGAAGGACTTCTTTATTTGTGACTTGGGTTGTTTCTTTGATCAACATCATGAGGAAAACTATTTTCCTAAGTGATTATGAGATTTGGGTGGGGTGGAGTGGAGCACAACAATTGTTCTTTCTGGTAAATGATAAGAGGTGAGGTTAAGTATCTTAACTTAATCGAAGAATTGTGTTTGTATCTTGCATCATGCATGAGCACTTGTAGATATGCTAAGCATTAATCCTTCAATGCATTCATCTGTAATATTTCCCTCGTGACCCCCTTGTCCCCCCCATGCGAACCCCCCTTAAGAAAATTTTAAATTTTTTTCAAATTTTTTTTACTCTCACTCTATCTCTCCCTGCTAACTGCATGGTGGGGAGAGAGAGTGTGTGTGTGAGTAAGACGGAGCTAGGGGGGGCATGCAGCCCCCCCAGGTGGGAGGGGTGGCGGCCGCTAGACAGCCATCTTCCACCTCCTCCCTCCCCCTCTGTAAAGCCCCTCATGGGGCTGAGGCACAGTGGCCCCCTTGCTACTACAGCATGGCCCCCTCCATCTGGACAACAGCCCCCCTCTCACCATAGCAACAGACAGCCCCCCCTCCTCCTCGACATCAGTCTGCAGCAGCATCACGTCCCCCTTGGTGGTCGTCATCATGCGCCCTCCCGTGATCATTGCTAAGGGAGAGGGAGAGAGGGAGAGGGAGAGAAGAGAGAGAAGGAGAAGAGAAGGAGAAGAAGAACAAGAAGAATGAGAAGAAGAGAGAAGAGAGAGAAGAGGGAGAGAGAGAGAGAGAGAAGGAGAAGAAGAGAAGAAGAAGAAGAAGTGGGAGAGAGAGAGAAAGAAGGAGAAGAAGAGAAGAAGAAGAAGGAGAAGGAGAGAGAGAAGGAGAAGAAGAGAAGAAGGGGAAGGAGAAGAAGAGGAAGGGAGAGAAAGAAGGAGAAGAAGAGGGAGAGAGAAGGAGAAGAAGAAGGAGAAGAAGAGGGAGAAAGATGAGAAGAAGAAGAGGAAGAAGAGAGAGAGAGAGAGAGAGAGAGGTGAGAGATAGAGTGAGAATAGACAGAGATAGAGATATTGGGAGGCATAGAGAGAAGTGGAAGATAATTAGGGGAGGATATAGGGAGAGTGAGCGAGAAAGAGAGAGGGAGAGAAGACTATGAGATGGAGAGGGTGAGATAGAAGGAAAGCAATTTGGGGAGAGGGTAAAAGAAGAAGAAGAGTTATGCATGTTTGAAGTCACTTTGATTGGCCTTAGATTCCTTGTGGACCCTCCTACCACTTTCTTCTGCCAAGGCAAGACCGGTCGATTTACCTCAAGGGTTGCAAGACCAAGAACGCACAAGGATGGCACCCAAGAGAGGAGTTACAAGGAGCACAAGTGCTGAAGTTGAAAACAGAGCTAGGAACATATCCAATGCAAGCGGAGACATGAATACCATCTACCCTCCAGCAACTATAGCTCAGATCCAGGTTGTACCAAGATTTAGATTCTTCTCACGCATCTTGAATTCTTAATTAGAGGTAGAATTGCATGCATAAAATAGGTAAAAGTCATTAGTGTTACATTAGATGAGTAATAGGAAAGGAGACTAGAAAGCAAGTAACAATAGATGATGCATTGAAGGAAATTTGCATAAAATATAACAAGAAGCATATCAAGGTTGCATAGGAAGATTGCATCAATTTTAACATACATTGAAGTGCTTGAATTCAAGTTTTGTATGATAGCCTTGAAATTGTAGGATAAAGTTAAAAGTTGTCTTAGAGAGAAGATGGGCAAGTTAGACCCTAATCCGATGTATCATGAAAAACATAAATGCATGTATTTGCCATTAAGGGAAATGTGATAAGCTAAGTTCCAATGCAACGGTGGCTTAAGGGATTTGTTTTGATGGTTTATCATTGATGTCCTAATGAGGGTTGACCTTGTTTAAGATGGAAAAGAGGTTAGTAAGCAGAGAGGTTACTTGCTGGATTAGGAAAGAATGTTTTCCTAGTTAAAGGATGTTAGGCTGGTTGTTTCAGCTTGATTGTTTTTTAAAGGATACTTAAGGATTGGTTGTGGTTTTGGATGAATATCCAAGTGATTATATTTTCATGGCGGGAACTGTAAGGATAAATTGCCATGGGAACAAAAGGGATGTTTTCCCTAGTAAATGTTATTAGGCTGGTTGCTTCAGCTGTGGATGATTTCCTAAAGGGATAATTAAGGAAGGATGGCGCTAGCTACCCCCCGCGAACCGACAAACCCTAACCAAGGGGGGTTATGAATCCGCACCGGAAATGTGGACCGAACCCACCACGAGAGGTCTCTCCGTGGAAATTACTTGGCGTAGGAGGACACTTGGGTGCCAGGGGGGCTCTGGTCGTAAATCCCAATGCCTCCGGACCCTACACAAGTGTTCTACGTGACTCGAGATGGGATCTCGAGGCCTTGATACTAGTTACAAGGCAGAATCTTGGTAGGATAAACCTTCGGGTTTTTATTTTTGGGATACGGAAGGATTATTTCTGCAGAGGCAAAAAGGGACACTTAATTCTCCTGTATGGGCACGAGGAACAAACATTAACATGAAGATAAGTTAAGGAACTGTTTTATCTTGTCTTCGTGTCTGTGCCCTAAATTACGTAAAGGAACCTGTGATTAACGGGTTAATTAAGAAAGCTGCTTTTATGTGTCAAACATAATGTGGTAGGTAATTAGATTTTTAAGCAAATTGAGGAAAGTGCGATGGACGTGATTTGGGTCCGTCCTATGAAAGGGTGGTCCCGGTTAACTGGGAACTTTTCTCAAAAGACGAGATAACGAGACTATGAAGACCTAGCATCAGTAGGGTTAAAATCCTGATTTATGTTGTTTTAGGGGAAAGGAATGGGACTATGCCTTATGCAGAGAGGTTGAGCTTTGCATCCCTCTCGTTTCCCATTCTCCATGAACCAAGTGCAGCATGAATCCGCTTCGACTTTGTTGTTCCTACGCAAAGTGGTTCATCTGGAGCTTGACGCCAGCTACTTCCTAGAAACCTTGCTGATAGGAAAGGAACCCTAACTTCACATCGATCCTAAGTGGGAACGGTCGGATAAGTTTCGTTGCGAGGCAGACTCAAGAGACCTTAGTTGGAAAACCCCGTGTCATTCCTTGGGAGTGCTGGGTGGCGTCTTCTAGATATATCTCTCGATGGATTGCTAAGATGTGTCCCGCGATTTGAGGAGCGGGCACGTTATAGTTGGTATCAAAGCAAACCAACGAGATCCAAGGATTACAAGGGGACTTAATGGAGGAAAATAAAGGGAATAAGGGGATAGTCAGGGGAAGGTAAGTGGAATAGAGTAGTGTTTTCTATTGAAAACATTTCTTCACTCACTTATGGACGCTAGGTTGCAAAGTCACGAAGCGTGGAGCAAATTCTTGGTGTTACAGGTCATGTTCATGACTGCAATGTGTGCTTTGAATTATCGTCAGAGGCTAGGCATGATGAATATTCTGGACCGCATCTATAATCCTTCACCCCTGTATGCGAAGCGGAGATGGACGGGAGACTTAGGAATATACTACATAGCAGCCCACTGACTCTCGTACCTTCAGACCAACTTGAAGAGAATCAAGTGGATGGAGGATTTAAAGACCATAAAGCTGTTCATCTTTGTCGAAGCTCACGCAACCTTGCATATTAGCAGTCGGCAAGTCAAGCAGAACAAGTATGTCTATGAAGAGGTGACTCGAGTGATCTCTACCGACATGATCAAAGTGTTAGGATGCTATGAGAAGAACGGGTATCAAAGGAAGGGATACCCCAGCTTCCTATGACTTATCATTTTCTGAAAATCCATGACCCCACTCCATATTATTATTCCGTCCCTGTAGCCGATTGTAACACAATCCTATTTTCCCAAAATTAATGTATCAATCAGCTTGTCCTACTTATCCAAAATAAATGTACTCAAGGGTTATGCCTTCATGAATAAATAAGACTTTTTATCTTGATCGTAAATGTTAGCTGAGGTGTTAAGCAATTAAATCACTTGGCTAAAAGCTATGCTAATCGTATTAACGTAATATGGGGAACGTGTGACAAGATGTTAACATAAAGAATCTTATTGCCTAGACGCAACCCTAAGCGCAGGTTCCAAGTCCGACTACTACACTAAGTCCATCTGTGGTTCAAGAGAAGAAGTTCCTTCTCAAACAAATTAAGCCACCCGATTTTGGTGGCAAGGAAAGGATTTTTCAAGCCGACACCGAGATCTGGATTGAGTCCATGGAGGACTATTTTGAGGCAGTAGGAACTGCACCTGCTAACCAAGCCATGCTCACCAAACTTAAGCTTACAGGCGAAGCGAGACTTTGGTGGAAATAGTGGTCCAGAGACCAAGTGATCTCGGAGGGGACAATCACTTGGGATAAGCTTAAGGAAGCTGTGCAAGGGAGGTATCTTCCACTTGCCTATCGCACATAAAAGATAAATGAATTCTATGACTTGAAGCAGCTAGGATTATCCCTTGAAGCATATTATTCGAAGTTTGTTTCACTCCTAAAGTATGCACCCCCAATGGATATGACACAACAAGTGTCAAAATTCTATGTTGGGTTGAATCCACCCATAAACACTCGATTGGAATCAATGCGCCCAATGGACTTGCAAGATGCATTACTTTGAGCAAATCCAATCATCCAAGAACTTAAATTGGGCAATTGTAGCAAAGATGACTATGGAGATCAGGATAAGAGATGCCATACGTGCGGAGAGATAGGGCACATCCGTAGAAGATGTCTCTATCGTCAATGCTTCCATTATAATGAGCTAGGACACATCCAAGCAGACTGCCCTGATCTAAGTCTAGAAGACATTAAGCCTCCAAGAAAACGAAGCTACACAGGTGCAGTCTATGGATATATAGACGGATCAGATGAAGATGAAGATCTAGAACCCACTAAACCTTATTAGGAGGACTAAAATTCCTAGAAGCTTAGTCGACATGTAACACAATTGAGAATAGATCCTACTCTTGTACCTATGGTTAATTCGAATAATATGAGTGCACTACTTGAAACATTAAGAGTAGCGCAGCGGATGCATGGTGGGTCTTAACCCACAGGTTGTAAACCCCATTAGTGCTTGTCTTCCCCAAGTATTCTCGAGATGAGGACATCTCAATTCCTCTAAGGGGGAGAGGATGTAATATTTCCCCCCGTGACCCCCGTGCCCCCCCATGCGAACCCCCCCTTAAGTACTAGAGATCAACAAACCTCCACCAATGATAGAAGGAAAAGGCAAGAGCCTATTGTATCTAATCCCTCTTGTGCCCCAACCCGTAACTACCACCACCCAAGGCATCACTAGTATGGTGGATGCAACCAATCTCATGGCCTGGGTGTAATACCTAGTGAATAAAATGCAAGAAATAGCCCCATATTTGAGTGGAGGAGCTTTGAGGACAGAACTAGAATGAAGAGGCTGGTAGCTCTGCAGATGTTGAATTAAGGCAAGACCCCAAGAAGCAAATGATAGAGGCATTGGCAATGACTATACCTACAAGAGTGCCGCCATCTATGGGCTATGATGAGTACGTCAAAGAGCTTCTCGCACAACTCGACAAAGCAAAGGCGAAAAGGACGACAGTTATAGTAAAAAAGCATACTTTCTCTCGGAAAATGATAATGCACCTCAATTAACCCTAAACCCTTTGGCATGATCACACTCATTATAACTGATATTATGAACTATGCTTGCTACCTACCTATCAAGACCCTTTGGTATAACCACAACTACATCACATGACCTCCATTAGTGAGATTGTGGAATCATCTCCGTGTTGTGAGTAGTAGTAGAGTTTTACCTTGAGTGTATGTTACTATCACCTTAAGTGTGATTAAAGATTGCATGATTGATGTGTTAGTAAGTCAAGAGCATAATCATGAATGATCTTTACTATGAGCAACTTAAGTTACCATGAGTTATTGACCTCGGGTCTTGTCCTTAAGGATTTATACAAAAATTAGTTTTACAAAATGTACATTTACATTGTGCTAACACAAGGTAAAAGTTTCCAACAAATATACAAAAATTTTACATATTCTAAGATAGGAATCCCTCTTTCTTTTACATAAGGAAGTGTGAAATGAAAATGCATAGTATTATTCTTCCATTTTCATGTGCAAGAGTATCATTCTTCTATATATTAGAAAGAGAGAGAGAGAGAGAGAGAGAGAGAGAGAGATGTTCCTCTTTAATATGAATGAATTATTAGATAAATAAAAGATTATTAAAGAAGGTATTTATAAAAATCAAAGGAGTTATGTCAAAAGTACAAACTTGAATATTCAAAACTTTACTTTCTCATTAAAATACCATTTTAACTTGTTCATTTCTCACATCTCTACAAGTAAGTATTATGAATTGCATAGTGGGGGGACTTGCTCAATCTATTGCATTGAGATACATAATGCATGCAAGGAGAAGCTCATCAAGAATATAACAAGAAAAATGGATGCCAAAATGTCTTATTGTTAGCCTTTTTTTCTTCTTTCTCACAACATACAATGTACATAAAATATATATTAGATCCAACATAAAGGAAAGTGGCCTACTAAGTCAAACAACGCATAACTAACTATGCTAATTGATTGGCATTACAACTATGCTAGTTGTAGGTAGGTGTAACTAACCAAATACAATAAGTGATGAGTCCATAATAGCCGTGGATATGCTAAATGGTGTAAACATGCAAACTTATCTAACCAAGAAGTCCATCATCAATGTCTATTGCAAGTGTTGAGCTTACCATCTCAACACTTCCTCTCAAGCTCGTCAACTACATCTCTACAACTTCAAGTAAGATTCAAAATCTTGAAAGCTTCTTTGCAGCCAATGCCTTTGTGAAAGTGTTAGCTACATTATCGTGTGTATTGATAATAGAAGTCAATCACATCTACAAAAGCATATTTTCTCCTCACAAAATGATAATGCACTTTAATTTATTTTGTCCTAGCATGGAAGACATGATTCCTAGCCAACTATAAACTTCTCATGTTGTTCCTATAAATGAGAATTGGACCATTTTCTTGCACATCCAAATCACCCAATAACCAACTATATTACCTCACATGATGCCATAGAAATACCTCTATACTCAGTCTCTATACTCAATAAAGTAATTGTTGGTTATATTTTGCTACTGCAAGTAACCGTTGCACTATTAAGAGAAAAACATGAATCTAAAGGTAGGCCTTCTATTGAATATGCTACCAGCCCAATCTCCATTTATGCACATAAATGTACATCCTTTCCTATCTTATAGAAGTTTTCATATTGTAAGATGTAATTCACATATATTAATATGCATATGATCATGTCCAAACGAGTCTTTTGAGATACTTGTAGAATCTAATTCACAATCCCAAGAACATAGCTCAAGTCGAGTCTTGTGATAGGCATATAAATAAATCTCCCTACCATCCTCCTAAACTTAGAAGGGTCTCCTATCTCATTCCCAACATTAACATCGAGCTTTAAATTTTAATCCAATGGTACTGAAAGAGGCTTACACATCATTACCTTGTACTTGGATAACATATCCAAGTCATATTGTCCATGGGACAACCATACATTTGATCACTTCAATGCCAACAAAGTACCTTGGCACACCCCAATCCATCATCTCAAACTGTTGCTTCAAAATGCTCTTGACATTAGATATCATATTGTCACTATCACATGTAATAATCAAGTCATCCACATAGATGACTATGATGATGAAATCTACATCAACCTTTCTCATATAAAGTGGGTGATTTGCATTAGAAACATAAAATCTAATATTGAAAAGATAATCTTATCAAACCATGCTCTAAGTTCTTGTTTCAAAGGAAAAAGTAGGTGCTATGACTTAGGGAAACTGGACACTCAATAGATGAGCTGAAGATAATTGGAATGGTCATCACTAAAGAACCCACCAAAACCACACAAAAAACCACCATCATCACTAAAATAAATTATGCATTGATATCTCCATAGATTATCTTTTCTTAATCATAATCCACAACTAAAGATAAGCTATGAATCAATGAAACATAATTTAATATTTGGTTCATGTTATAACTTAAGACATGAAGATTCTACATCTTTTATGAAAGAACTATTTTAGAAAAGGAGTCTAGGATTGCTTTTTGACACATGACTTTATGTGTGTGATTTAAAATAATTTTTAGTCTACTTGTTTTTCTTTCCTAATAAAAATGCATTGGCTAAATAATGATGGAAAATACCTAGTTATGGGCATTGTTCGGCCCTATATTAAGGGCATTAAACAATATCTTGCCACGTGGAAAGGTCCTCCTTCATTGGATGGACTAGCCATGTTTAAGGATCCCACTTTACTAGGTACTCTTGCCATGTGAGGCTTCTTAACGTTAGATTTCAAAATATATATACAAAAGAAAAAGGTGGGTATGGGGGAAGTAAGTCTCAATTTTCTTCATATAAATCAAACAAGAAAAGTCAAAAAAACATGTAAGAGAGAGTGGGGTTTTATATTATTATATATCTTGTATCTAAAAAAATGGGAGGGATAGATGTCAAACTCTCTAGAGTGAAGAAGGGGAGAATGAATACTATCATAGATTAAAAATAGGGGAAACACCTTAGTAGATTTATAAATATATACTTATCGATATAAGTACACACACATACATACATACGTGTGTGTGTGTGTGTGTGTGTGTGTGTGTGTGTGTGTGTGTGTGTGTGTGTGTGTGTGTGTGTGTGTGTGTGTGTGTGTGTGTGTGTGTGTGTGTGTGTGTGTGTGTGTGTGTGTGTGTGTGTGTGTGTGTGTGTGTGTGTGTGTGTGTGTGTGTGTGTGTGTGTGTGTGTGTGTGTGCACATACACACACATGTATGTATGTATGTATGTATGTATGTATGTATGTATGTATGTATGTATGTATTCACAATGGGGGAGAGACCTAGGAAGTCCAACTTATAGAATATGTAAGATACCACGTGAGTTCAAAAGAAAAGATATCATATTTAGTAAAATTTACAAGATTATATTTACAAAAGAGATTTTTAAATTACAATTTAAACAAAATTTGTAAGTTTAGTAAAGTGAAAGGGGTCATTTTAAGACCTAATAGCATGTAAAGAAAGGTATTTCTTAATACCCTTTGAACACACATTAAATAGATGATTTCTTATAGATCCACCCCTTGTGGGGAGAGATGACTTGAAAGCTTGCACTAATGATTGGGGTGGAGAGAGAGAGAGAGAGAGAGAGAGAGAGAGAGTTTATTATATAGATATACGCATAGATAGTGATAGATAGATATAAAAATTGGAATGGGGGGTACCTATTGACTATTATAAGGATGGGGGGAAGAAGAGAGTGTGTGGTGTTATTGAGGATTTTCGTTCAGCATGTTAGAGGGGGAAAGAGACAGTTTTGATATATACATACATATATACATACACGCACACAAAAAATTATGCTAATGGAATGGCATCTTTGCGTCATGGGAGGGAGGGGAGATTATGGCAATAGCCAACCACAATAGGATGGGGGAAAGGAGAGATGGTGATGACGATGATGATGATGATATTTTGATCTCGTCATTCACAAGCTGGTGAGTTTCTTAAGACTTGTTCATGAGATTGTACAAGACCTCTACCACACAAAAAGCAAGATATAGTTTTTGGCACATACCCAATTGCTTCACAAAAAAAAATCTTCATACTCTATAGTGTGCTACAGAGGTCTTTTTAGTAGACTTGATGATTGATGTTCAACATTGTGTAATACATGTGAAGCACATGTGGAGCACATCACTATAACTCCCAAGGACTTCTAACTTGATGTAATATAATTTTAAAAATACCAAACGATATCAAAATGTAACTAAACTTCACACCACACACACTCATTAGGTGGGTAAGACCCCTTTTTTTGGGCCAAAAAAAAAATCAAAGATCCCTTGTCCAAAGTCTTGGCATTTGGAGCCAGTTTTCTACTAGAAAAGTGACTTGAGACACAAAACTTCAGGAAAGGGATCTCTTGGTTTTTTTGTGTGTCAAAAAAACCATAGTGGCCTCTTGGCCACCTAACGAGTATGCATGAAGTTAGGTTGTATTTTGATAAAATATTATGGATGTATGATCACATGATGGACCATGCATATGAATCTACATTAACCTAGTTTTTAAGTTCAAATGGATTAAAAGTTCATTTTTCTTCTCATTTTCACATCTTGCTTTCATTAACTTTTTCATTCTCACATCCCTAACCTTTGTCTCTCCTCCATCCCATCCTCTTGGAGCTTCCATGCACACACTAAGCAAGCCACTCACCATGTTGCCCTAGTTGGTGGGGATGTGGCTCACCTAGAGCACAAGGTGAATCCTCCTCTGGTGCAGTAATCGGTGCTCCCCCTCGACCATAGAAAGTACCATAGAAGAAGAGGAGATGGAGACTAGGGACTATTGCCCTTTGAGAGATAAAGAGAATCCAATGTGGATATGAGCTTCTCATCCCAAAAAGATCCTTCCAGAAGTTTCTTTGAGAAATATTGCATGACATGCGATTGAAAGAACAGGGATAGTTTTGTGTACAAGCGGTTGATGGCCCATTCCATGCAAGTGGACTGCTATAACCATGGAGGTTTCAAAAATAGCTACAAAAGGATTTTTCATTGACCTTCTTGATGATACACAGCTAGTGTCCATTCATGCAAAGCGTGTCACAATCACAAATAAAGATATAAACTTTATCTTTTGTATTCGACATGACAACGGGACTCCTCCATAGGTTTTTCCAGGAATGCTATAATAGCATCATACTTGAAAAGGCAAAACATTTTATATACTCTATAACATTAAAATACATACATTTTTACATATCATATGATGTGTACTCAATTCAATTAGTTTAAGAAAAGTTGTTTTGTTTCTTGAAACACATTATGCTTTTTTTTTTTAAAGCATACATGCATATCAAAAATAGTAATAGGTCAAGTAGGAGTCACATTATCTCCTACGCATGATGTGAGTATACGTATTATATATTGACATAATTAAATCAGATTGTGTTAACATGTATGAATGTGTCATTAGTGTATTTTAAATTTTTTTCAAATTTTTTTACTCTCACTCTCTCTCCCCCTGCCAATTGCATGGCGGGGAGAGAGAGTGTGGGTGTGTGTGTGTGTGAGTAAGAGGGAGTTAGGGGGGGCATGCAGCTCCCCCAGGTGGGAGGGGTGGCGACCGCTAGACGGCGGTCTTCCACCTCCTCCCTCTCCCTCTATAAAGCCCCTCGTGGGGCTGAGGCACAGCGGTCCCCCTGCTACTGTAGCACGGCCCCCTCCGTCTGGACAACAGCCCCCCCTCAACCTGGTCAGGCAACCCCCCCTCTCCTCCTCGATGTCAATCCGCAGCATCATCACATCCTCCCTGGTGGTCGTCAGCCTGCCGCAGAGGCCTCCCCATGATCAGCGCTAAGGGAGAGGGAGAGAGGGAGAGAAGAGAGAGAAGAAGAAGAAGAAGAAGAAGAAGAAGAAGAAGAAGAAGAAGAAGAAGAAGAAGAAGAAGAAGAAGAAGAAGAAGAAGAAGAAGAAGAAGAAGAAGAAGAAGAAGAAGAAGAAGAAGAAGAGGGAGAAGAGGGAGAGAGAAAAGGAGAAGAAGAGAAGAAGAAGAAGAGGGAGAGAGAGAAGAAGAAGAAGAAGAAGAAGAAGAAGAAGAAGAAGAAGAGGGAGAGAGAGAAGGAGAAGAAGAAGAGGAAGGGAGAGAAAGAAGGAGAAGAAGAGGGAGAGAGAAGAAGAAGAAGAAGGAGAAGAAGAGGGAGAGAGAGGAGAAGAAGAAGAAGGAGGAGAGAGAGAGAGGTGGGAGATAGAGTGAGAATAGACAGAGATAGAGATATTGGGAGGCATAGAGAGAAGTGGAAGATAATTAGGGGAGGATATAGGGAGAGTGAGAGAGAAAGGGAGAGGGAGAGAAGACTATGAGATGGAGAGGGTGAGATAGAAGGAAAGCAATTTGGGGAGGCAGTAAAAGAAGAAGAAGAGTTATGCATGTTTGAAGTCACTTTGATTGGCCTTAGATTCCTTGTGGACCCTCCTACCACTTCCTTCTGCCAAGGCAAGACCGGTCGATTTACCTCAAGGGTTGCAAGACCAAGAACGCACAAGGATGGCACCCAAGAGACGAGTTACAAGGAGCACAAGTGCTGAAGTTGAAAACAGAGCTAGGAACATATCCAATGCAAGCGGAGACATGAATACCATCTACCCTCCAGCAACTATAGCTCAGATCCAGGTTGTACCAAGATTTAGATTCTTCTCACGCATCTTGAATTCTTAATTAGAGGTAGAATTGCATGCATCAAACAGGTAAAAGTCATTAGTGTTACATTAGATGAGTAATAGGAAAGGAGACTAGAAAGCAAGTAACAATAGATGATGCATTGAAGGAAATTTGCATAAAATATAACAAGAAGCGTATCAAGGTTGCATAGGAAGATTGCATCAATTTTAACATACATTGAAGTGCTTGAATTCAAGTTTTGTATGATAGCCTTGAAATTGTAGGATAAAGTTAAAAGTTGTCTTAGAGAGAAGATGGGCGAGTTAGACCCTAATCCGATGTATCATGAAAAACATAAATGCATGTATTTGCCATTAAGGGAAATGTGATAAGCTAAGTTCCAATGCAACAGTGGCTTAAGGGATTTGTTTTGATGGTTTATCATTGATGTCCTAATGAGGGTTGACCTTGTTTAAGATGGAAAAGAGGTTAGTAAGCAGAGAGGTTACTTGCTGGATTAGGAAAGAATGTTTTCCTAGTTAAAGGATGTTAGGCTGGTTGTTTCAGCTTGATTGTTTTTTAAAGGATACTTAAGGATTGGTTGTGGTTTTGGATGAATATCCAAGTGATTATATTTTCATGGCGGGAACTGTAAGGATAAATTGCCATGGGAACAAAAGGGATGTTTTCCCTAGTAAATGTTATTAGGCTGGTTGCTTCAGCTGTGGATGATTTCCTAAAGGGATAATTAAGGAAGGATGGCGCTAGCTACCCCCCGCGAACCGACAAACCCTAACCAAGGGGGGTTATGAATCCGCACCGGAAATGTGGACCGAACCCACCACGAGAGGTCTCTCCGTGGAAATTACTTGGCATAGGAGGACGCTTGGGTAGGAGGACACTTGGGTGGAAATTACTTGGCTTAGGAGGACACTTGGCATAGGCAGAAAGGGACACTTAATTCTCCTGTATGGGCGGGAGACAAACATTAATCTGAAGATAAGTTAAGAAATTGTTTGATCTTGTTTTATCTTGTCTTCGTGTCTGTGCCCTAAATTACGTAAAGGAACCTGTGATTAACGGGTTAATTAAGGAAGCTACTTTTATGTGTCAAACATAATGTGGTAGGTAATTAGATAACTAAGCAAACTGAGGAAAGTGCAGTTGACGTGACTTGGGTCCTGTCCTACAGAAGGGTGGTCCCGGTTAGCTAGGAACTTTTCTCAAAAGATAAGATAACGAGACTATGAAGACCTAGCATCAGTAGGGTTAGAATCCCGATTTATGGTATTTTAGGGGAAATAAATGGGACTTTGCCTTATGGCAGAGAGGTTGAGCTTCGCATCCCTCTCATTTCCCATTCTCCATGAACCAAGTGTAGCATGAATCCGCGTCGACTCTGTTGTTCCTACGCAAAGTGGTTCATCTGGAGCTTGACGCTATCTACTTCCTAGAGACCTTGCTGATAGGAAAGAAACCCTAACTTCACGTCGATCCTAAGTGGGAACGACCGGATAAGTTTCGTTGCGAGGCAGACTCGAGAGACCCTAGTTGGCAAACCCCGTGTCATTCCTTGGGAGTGCCGGTGGCATCTTCTAGATATATCTCTCGATGGACTGCTAAGATGTGTCCCGTGATTTGAGGAGCTGGCATGTTATATCATCATATCATGCATTTCATTGATTGTGTGATTGCATGGCATGGATTTCAACTTTGCACTTCTTTTCAAAACATATGTGATTGAGCATAGAGTTCATCTTCAAAGTATATTTTTGTGCTAGGACATAATGCATTGAGAAAAAAGCAGGTACATCTAAAAAATAATTCTCTTTTGAAGACACAAAGGAGGGTTCGAAGTAACTATTCTTCCCACCTTTAGCATTTGACCAAGTGGTGTTGGATGTTCATATACTTGGGGTAAGCATATGCTATGGAAGTTAAGCAAGTGTTCAATGGGTTGTCTTAGGCTATAGTCATACCTTTGACTGCAATCCTATTTAGAGAGTATGATGTGGGAGAGTCCACTTGATCTAGAGATCTATCTACTTGCATGGGGGAGCTTAATTCAAAAAGAATAAGCCATCAAAGACTAGAAGATCCAATGGCCATCTAAGGATTATGAGAAGAGAAGTCAACGTGATGGAAGTCTAAGAGTATCCATTGCAGGTTGATGAATTAATAGAATTCTACAAGAACTAGAGTTGATAAGCATTATCATACTTGGTGATTGCAAGAAGATCAGTGAAGAAGTATATGTCGCTAGCATGGCATGAGTGGAGGAGAATACTGCAAGAGACTTTTGTGTGAGTGTGGTTTGGAGACTAGCCTAGATATTTCATGGATCAAGTGAGATGATGATTAGAGGGACATTCCAACATGTAATATGGAGGCTAATTGTTAGCAATCAGAGACATAGACAAGAGTGAAGAAGCAACAGTCAGAGCAGAGTGCTCTCACTTTCATTATCATTCCACACACTACTTAGTGAATGTACAACCTAAGGTCACAAAGGACCATTCACACCAAAGCAGTTAAGTCCAAAGCACCGACTTATTTAATGTCTGCATAGTGTGGTACAGCTGGACAACTTAAGTGTCGGGTATGGTCATACCAAAGATAGTAGATCGAGCTTAAAGTCTTAACACTCCCCCTCAAGCTCAAGACAGCATCTGCACACCAAGCAGCTGTCTAAAACACTGAACTTATCTTTACCCAAGGACTTGGTAAAGATATCCGCAACCTGCTCATCAGTCTTTACATGCATGAGATCAACTCGTCCTACAAGAACCATCTCTCTAATAAAGTGGTAGTGTACCTCTATGTGTTTCCTTCTGGCATGATATACTGGATTCATGGCCAGGAGTACACTACTTAGATTATCGCATAGTAACTTCACTGGAGCATCCATCTGTATGTCCAAATCAACCATAAGCTTGAGCAGCCATGAAATCTTGCATGCTGCCAATGCAGCACCCTTGTACTCTGCCTCAATACTAGACAATGCAACCGTTGGTTGCTTCTTGCTGCTCCAGCTGATCATGCCACTTCCAAAGCCAAAAGCATAACCACTCGTAGATCTGCGATCATATGAGCATCCTGCCCAATCTGCATCCGTGTATCCAATGAGTTTCAAGGGCTTATCTCTTATATAAAGCATCCCATAATCTATAGTGGACTTAACATATCTCATAATGCGTCTAACTGCATCCAAGTGCGGCTTTCTGGGCTTCTGCATAAACTGGCTTATGAGCCCTACAGCAGCATAGCTCAAGTCAGGCCTAGTGATGGTCAAGTAAATCAGACTGCCAACCATCTGCCTGTACATAGTCACATCCTCTACTTCAGCTCCAGTGCTCATGTCTAGTTTGACATTCTAATCAAGAGGTGTATCCAATGGTTTGCATTCAGCCATGCCATACTTCTTTAGCATTTCCATGGCATAGTGCTTTTGCATCAGCCATAACCATTTTCAACTAGAACTACCTCAATGCCCAAGAAATACTTCAATTCTCCTAGGTCCTTCATGTCAAATTCAGATTTCAGCATCTTCATTACATGCTGTATGCCCAAGTCATCATCACTAGTGATTATCAAATCATCAATATATATGACTAGCACTACCAAGCCACTCTCAGTCTTCTTTGTAAATAGGCTGTGATCAGCCCTACCAACAGCAAATCCCAATCTCTGCAAGTAGTTACTGATCCTAGCATGCCAAGCTCTCGGAGCTTGCTTCATCCCGTACAATGTCTTTTTCAGCCTGCATACATAATGCTGAACATCAGGGTGAACATACCCTTCTGGCTGAACCATATAGACATCCTCTGCTAAGTCACCATTAAGAAAGGCATTCTTCACGTCCATTTGCTGCAATTTCCAGCCTCTAGCAATAGCCAAAGCAATCACGGTGCGTATGGTTGCCATCTTGGCAAAAGGGCTGAATGTTTCCTCATAATCAAGTCCATACTATTGGGCATGCCCCTTTGTGACCAGCCTGGCTTTGTATCTCTCCACACTGCCATTTGACTTGCATTTGATTTTGTAGACCCATTTGCAGCCAATGGTCTTTTTCCCTTCAGGTAGTGGCACAAGATCCCATGTCTTATTTTCAGCCAAGGCATTCATTTCTTCATCCATAGCTGCACAGCAGTTCTCATCTTTCACTGCTTCAGCATATGTACCTGGTTCTTTGATCTCCATCACTTTTGTCATGTAAGCATAATGCTTTGCAAAGTATCCATTGTACGTCAACCTGTCAATAGGGTATCTAACCCTCTATGAGCATCTAGGCTGTGGTGCACTGCTCGATTCCCCTCTCTCATGAAGCGGAATGTACCTGCTCTACCTTGTGCTAGGCGTATAGACAGTCGGAATACCAAGTTCACTATCTAAAATGTCAGCAGACTCATATCCAGAAGTCATTCTACCAGATGTCATCATACCAGATGCATCCTCAGTAGCTTTCTCTTTTCCTTTGCTATCCAAGACATCATATCTCCCCCTCACTGACATACTGGTGTCAGTGGACGGTGAGCTCCTCCATCCCCCTGTCCATGGGGATACTGTCTGACTACTAGGTTGTGTCATAGCAGTGCTCTGCTACAAATCAACTGTAGATACATGAGTGGAAGGCATATCCAATGGCACTGTATAGCCGGTGATACATACCAAGAACCCATCTCATCAAAGATAACATCCCTGCTCTCACCAAAGTCTCCTTAGTAGAGGGATCATAGCATTTGTATGCCTTCTTCTCCTGCAAATATCCAATGAAAACACACTTATGCGCTTTTGGATCAAGCTTCTTCCTTTTCTCATCTGGAATGTGCACATAAGCAAGACAGCCAAAGACTTTCATGTGACTTACATCCGGCTTATAGCCATACTGCCTCTCAAACGGTGTCATCTCATGAATACTTGCAGTGGGAGTCAGATTCAAGATATACATGGATGTCATAACAGCCTCAGCCCAATAATAGAGCAGCATCTTCTTCTCATTCATCATGGCACGAGCAGCTTCCATCCAGACCCTGTTCTTTCTTTCAGCTACCCCATTCTGTTGAGGAGTGTAGCTGTAGGTAAGCTGCCTACGTATGCCATTTTCAGCCAGAAAGTTGTCAAACTCATTTGACACATACTCCCCACCGCTATCTGATCTCAAGCAAGAGATATAGCAATCAAATTCCTTTTCAACCTGCTTTTTAAACTATTGAAAAACAACAAACACCTCATCCTTTGTCTTCAGAATGTAAACCCAAGTATAGCAACTGTAATCATCAATGAATGTCACATAATACTTTGAGCCTCCCATAGATGCATTATGGGCTAGCCCCCAAACATCAGAGTGCACTAACTGCAACGGACATGTACTCTGCCTTACATGCCTGACAAATGGCAACCTTGACTGCTTACCAAAATGGCAAGCATCGCATACATGACCAATATCTGAATATTGGAACTTGGGTAAACATGTAACAAGCTGTTTTTTCTGCATAATTTGCAGCCTTTGAAAATTCACATGCCCCACTCTCTTGTGCCAAATTTCCAAATCTCTGATAGTGCCAAAACCATGGGCAAACATAGCTGAATTCAGCTCTAACAAGGTAGCAGTAAGAGTAAACATTCTGCCATTTCTGTGACCGCGAGCTATCAACTTGCATCCATTGCCAAACTCTTCAATAAAGCAGCCATGCTTATTGAATCTAACCTGCAAGTTCTGCTCCATCCAACAGACAGTAAGTTCTTCGTAATCGAAGGAACATGCAATACATCATGCAAATTTTTCTTTCTGCCCTATCATGAACCACAAGAGGCACTTTGCCTTTATGCTCAATGCTATGCTGTGTGTCATCACCTATACAGACATAGCCATGTTTTTTAGCCACCATATCAGTAAACCAATCACTATGAGGGGTCATGTGGTTCGATGCCCCTCAATCAATATACCAAATTGTATCATCTATGGATTTTTCAGGAGCTCTGTCTTTTACATACTGCATGGCAAACAATCTATCTCCTGAAGTATCATCTGCTTGACTAGACATAGCAAAGTGTCCATGTTGTTTGCCTTTCTGATTGCCCTGCTTCTTCCAGCAGTCCTTGGCAATATGACCATACTTCCCGCAGTAATGACAATCGTTATTCTTATTCGGATTGTCAGATGGACACTGTTGTTGCCAAGAGCCTCTGCCTCTAGAGCTAGATCTCCCCCTGCCTCTAAAGTTTCCACCAGCTCTTGTGTTTGATACCTGCTGGTTGTTATTGCCATAGGATGCATTCTGCTGGCCTCCTCTGCCAGATCCATAGCCTCTACCTTGGCTGCCACGGCCGCACTGATTCGAATAAAAAATTGCATCCTTATTTTTAGAACTGCTAAACCCTGTAGCCAAGCCAAGTTTAACCTCCTCATTATAAGCAATGCAACCAGCTCATTAAAATCAGACATTTCAGCCCTCACAAACACAGAAGTGTCAAAAGACTTATACTCAGGCCCCAAGCCATTCAAAGTCACAGCAACCATGTCTTCATATTCAACCTGTGAACCAACAGATGTCAGCTAATCCGCAATGGTCTTAACCTCCATGACATAATCCTGTATAGATCTGCTCTTTCTCTCCATGTTGTTGAATTTTTGCTTCAACTGTATCTTCTTGGCACTTGTGGTTGTGCCATAGTACTTGACCAAAATGTCCCATGCATTCTTAGGAGAGCTGTAGTTCATTATCTGCATTACCATGGTATCTGAGATACATAAAGAGAGCCAGTACAAGACTCTACGAGCTCTTTCTATCCAAGCTCGGTGTAATCGTCTCTGATCAGCCGTAGGTCACGATCTAGGAGCTCAGGTTCAACTTCCGCTCCAGTCACCAACTCCCAGTAGCCTTTCCCTATTAAGAAGTTCTCCATGCGGAACTTCCATATGGCATAATTGTTACTATCAAGCTTTTCCCCCACTATCTGGCTTATGTTGTCAGTCCTTTTTGCATTAGCCATATTGTATTAGACAATATTTAGTCACTGCCTGACTTCCTGCAAGCCAACAAGTATGACTGACCAAGTTTAATCCTCAATTGTTTATGATAGTTTTCTGCAATTAATTGCATTAAAAAACCAAGGTATTTCATCCCAATGATAGCTCAAAACAGTCCACAAACAAGTGGTCTAACCAATAGTTATAACAGTCAATACATATGCTATGTAGTTGCTTCAGCTTAAACTCCTGCAACCTCACTGCCAGGGTAAATACATACAGTCTAAAAACTGTAAACTGTGAGTAACCAGCTGTAATTTTAAGGCCAAAAACATTGAGTATACATGTCATACATGTCCCATAACACTTGCAGTAGTTCAGAGATCTATCTCTTCATATGAGTTCCCAGTCAAGTCACTCTGACATAGAGTATGACATGTGTTGCAAGTACAAAACAAGATATACCTGCTGTATATTTCAGCCACAAAAAAAATAGTCACTGTCAAGGTATTTCAATCCCAAAGACTTTGCAAAATGCAATAACCTTATGCTACCATGCATAGAACCTGATACATAATCTTGACCTCATCCAAGAATGATCTGTCTCCAAGAGTCAGTAGCAATGAAGGCATTTACTGGTTATTTACTGTTCATGATATTCAAGAACCATGTCAAAGCATCTTGCTTTAGCTCTAGACATTTGCATTCAACTCCCTTCTCAATGCTCAAAGCATTTGACAGACATACGCAAGTCATAAGGTACCTGGAGCTAACCAAAGTCAGCTAGTTCCCTTCAGGGGCAAGTAGTACATGATGCCCACATAATCATATGTCTTCCTGAGCATATGTATGCTTTATCAAGTCCTTTCAAGCATGTCAGAGAGCTTCAAATGCTCTTCAATGTCAACTATATGCTGCCCTGTCACAAATTCCAGCAGACCTGTCACAATTTCAGATCTGCACATGCGTGTCACAACTCATAACTGAGCTTACATTATGCATTTGTGTATGAGGGACTTCAATTCCCTTCCCAAGTGTATTATCAAGCATCTAATGACTTGATTAGTGCTTATCATCATGAGTTTCAATCATGAATGACCCTGCAGAAAAATGGCGCAACATGCTGGTAGCCTGGGGAGTTCACAACAGCAAGCTTCTTCACAAATGATGTTCAATGCCTTCTCCAAGATGTTCAATAGAGCCTTTGAAAGACTCCAAACAAGCCAAGAACAACTCTTGAGCAAGATCAAGACCAAATGAAACAATGCATACCCTGTGTGAGCAATGGTGAGAAATGAAAGGCAGCCCTCTTCTCTTTTCAACCTTGGCAGGTCAGTCTTCAGGTCTTCTTCTCGCATGCACTACATAGAGCCCAGTCATGGGTGCTCTGATATCATGTTAACAATCAGAGACAAAGACAAGAGTGAAGAAGCAATAGTCAGAGTAGAGTGCTCTCACTTTCATTATCATTCCACACACTACTTAGTGAATTTACAACCTAAGGTCATAAAGGACCATTCACACCAAAGCAATTAAGTCCAAAGCACCGACTTATTTAATGTCCGCATAGTGTGGCACAGCTGGACAACTTAAGTGTCGGGTATGGTCATACCAAATATAGTAGATCGAGCTTGAAGTCTTAACACTAATAACTATTAATAAAGCTCATTTTGATTGCTTAGAATTGCAACAATATGAAAGCATAATACCTACATGAGATAGTGGACTAATCCCTACAAGAAGCAAGTAGTGGTTTTAAGCCTAGAAACTGAAGCTGGTGGAGTTCTTGGAATGAAGACTGTGATTCCTAAGAAAGAATTTATCTAATAAAAGCAAAACATGTTATCAAGATGGAGGATTTTTTGGGAACATTTGCAAAGAGGTTTCCTATAGTATTCAAGAATAAATAGAAGGAGACAAATGTATTTGAAGCAACTATAGCACAACAACTATGGATATTGGCTATGTGGCATTTGAAGAAGCTGCAATATTGATATTACAGGATCTATTGTGGTGATTTGGAGAAGAAGGTTATGAGTATGAGCCAAATGAGGTGTGCTTTGTTGAAGCATTACAGAATTTAAGAAATACTCTATCATCTACCATTGAGTGTATGGGATTGCATGATTTTTGCATGAATTTGTTTGCTAATGCATATGTTCTATGAGCTATTGATTGGGAAGCCATGACAGTGAATAAGGATGGTAGCATGCGATAGTTTGGTTAGATGTAGCAACATGATTTAGCTTTAGAAGCATGCATTGAAGACATAGGTTGGTATTGGCTTCATCTGGAAGAGCCTATACTCTACAACCAAGATAAAAATTGACATGCATATGTGAGAATTAGCTAGGATGTTGAGAAGGGCATAATTGAGGGGGCGCACATCATGTGATAAAGGAAAAGAATTATCTAGATCAAGGTAAAAAATAAGAAACCCCCATGATTTTTAGTTCGTAGATAGGTGGGCAAATCTTAGGTTGATCAAAGGTTAAGATTTTAGAAAATTGGGTGAATGTTAAAAGAAAACATGATTTTGAGTAGATTTTGGGAAAATTTTAGGTCAAAATATGTCAATTTATGGATAGATGGGCTATGTTTTGAGTTTTCAAGCCCAAAAATTTAGCTCGATGACCAAGAAAACCTCCAAAAAATAGCCTTTAGGCTAAAATTTTCCCCTAATTTTTACCTTTCTATGGATATTATTAGAGGCTATTGACTGTCAAACTAACCGCTTTGAAAATAGAAAAGCTTTAATGCTTTTCGAAATTGATAACAATGAAAAAAAAATTTAAGCTTTTTAAACTCATGTTGTATTTGATGGAGGAGGAAACTATATAAACCCTCAAGGGTTTAGGAATAGGGGCCCTCTTCCTTTGGACTTTTGCAAGTTTATTTGTATGAAGAGAGAGGAGGGTTGCTATTAGTCATTGTCTTGACACACTATGTTTGACCTTAGCATGGTTTAGAGCCTTAGTCTTTTTACCATTTGTTGTATGAAGCAGTCTTAAAATGCCTCATGAAGTGGATGTCTCATGAAGTGGATTTTGTAGGCAGTTGTAAAAATATGACCTGATGAGGCAAACGGGTGTCGTTCTCATTTTGGGGCTCTTCTTTGACGTTCACGACCTATGTACGATGGATTCTCATTATTATATAGCAGATTTGACGGTTTTGGTACCATCATTCATTGTGTTCCTGTTCTATTCTTAGCATTTTCTCTGTGTTCTACTTCAAATTCTCCAATTATGAGTGCTAAAGTCTATGTTTTTATGTATTTATGTGATTATATTTGAATTTCTATGAGTTTTTGCTATAAAATTAGTTATTTTTCCCATGATGCAATGTCTATCGTATCATGTATTATGCATAGATAGGGTGGCAATCGTTGTATTCAAAACAAATTGGAAATTGTTGCAGAAGGCCTATTGGAGAATTGAAGGTTTTCTCAAAATTTGAAGTGAGAGGTATTGAAGAAATTGTTGAAGAGGTAGGAAACATTCTTTTATGTAGAGAATTTCTAACGTTTAACTCAAGTCCTACTTTTTTTTTTTGAAAGGGTGTGTTTTCTATTTGGTTTGTGCTTTGTGACTATAAGAGTCATTGGTATTGTTGTTTTTGCTTGTGTTTGGTAAAATTATTTTAAATTCTACACTTTGACAAAGTCATTCAATTCTCTGGCACTTCATTTCTCTCGTATCTTTTGGTTGTGTGAGAGGATTGTCCTTAATCACCACTTGCGTGACATTCTTTTTTCGTGCCCGCTAAGGAGTACCAAAATTGACTTTGTTCACAATTTTTTCTTTTGTTGATGATTGATAGTGGCCATTTACACTGGTCAATTCTTTTCTCAAATTCCATGGTTCAAAAGGAGATGATCCTCATCAATTCCTTGAGAAACTAGAGCTTGGATATATAATCTAGTATATCATTAATCTGACTGTGAAACTTCAAATTTTAAAAATTAGATTGTTGGATTAAGGTAGAAATTGGTTTGGAGATTATGAAAAGAGTTTGAGACCAAGAAACCCCCCTCTTCCTATAGAATATAAAGCTACCAAGAAGGCATTTCTTGATAGATTTAAAGAGACTGAGACTTCCAATACCTTTGGCAAAGATAAGAGAGATTCATCATAAAAATTGAATAAAAGACACTTACCCTATAATCCTCATATGCACACATTGTATTTCAAAAACGAGAATCCACAAACACTCTTTTATAGCCCTTGACGCCTCCTTCATGCTTCCTTGAGTGTCCTTGGATTGTTGTCGCATACTCTGTCATCCCTCATATCTCGTCATTCATGAATTGGCACTCATTCCCCCTCTTTCTCTTAGCCTAAATGAACCACGTTTATACCAAGAGAGAAAGACTAAAATCTGAACTTTTCATTCAATACATCAAATCTTGCATAGTTTGGAGCAAATCAAAGTGTGGAAAATTAGCATCTCAACCCTAGGAGAAGGGAGTGTGATTGCAACAATCACTAAAATCAAAATTTTAATGGATTGAGAGGTCACCAAAAAAATGGTGCTCTACCTCCTCTCCCCCCCATGATATTTCATTCTTCATAAGCTTCTCTTAATCAAGCTTAAGCTCTAACTTATTAAAAAAACACTAGTTCACTTCCGCACGTTTGCATTGTCCCGCAAGTGGTTTTCATCTGGATGATGAAGGGGCAAACGACCTTGGATTCACAATCCATGATTGGGCAGACGGCTTTTTGGCACAGAAATCTATTATCCTAGCCTTCATCACTTGATTTTTGACTTTCAGATTAGGTAGCTGCTTCATAATGATAAACCTTGTGGCTATTAAACTGGGAGTCAAATGGACTTTGATCAACAAATAGACACTTGTGTTGGATTTTTTACGTTGAAATGCATTTGGAAAAACTCTAGCTCCTTGCTCCATGATCTTTCTATTTTTCACCAAAAAGCTTCTTTTACAGCTCTGGGGCAACTTTTGCGCTTCAAATTCTCATTGGTGACCACAGGAGGATAGGGTGATTTAGCTTGTTGAACCCACGAACTGATCTACATAAATGTAAACCACAAGGAGCATCAAGCTACTACAAATAAAATACACCACAAAGCACAAACATAGCCGTCACCTTATCCCCTAACAAAATCAAGCATGAAGTCCACAAGGGATAAGCCAAGCATAAGCTAACAGAGATCCGGAGCTAGTTGCTAACTAATTGCTTTAACATAGAGATCGGATAAAAAGAACTATCAAAGGAGTCATCCTAAGTGGTGGTTTAGCCTACAGTGATATCCCGACTGTAATTTCAAATCTTCTCGACTTCTCGCAAAATGGACTTGAAGAACTCTAAATCGTTAAATAAAGAAGATCTCGAGCAAAATGGTCCAAGGTTCGTAACTTGACATTTTTCCCAATTGATAAGGACTATAGCCATCCATCACACGAAAGTTACCGCACGGAAGTTACCGCGTGAACATGAGTCATGGGCCATAAGTTGAATTTGACCAAACCCATTTAAAACTTGGCAAGTAAGATAAATCACAAAGCTTTAAGCTTTAAAAGCTTAAAAGCTTATGAAATAAAGAAGAAGAAAAAGAAGACGTTGATGAATAGGCCCCCCCCCTTTCTTTATTGAAAAAAAACGGCACCATGAGCCCCCCCAATTTTGGAATTCTCGTTCTAGATGAAAAAGCCTGAATTCTCCTTCTATAGTTCAGTAGTTAACTCCAACAATCTCCCCCTCTTCTTAGTTACACAAGAGGCTTAGATTGAAGCAAGATCATCCGAGAGCCAAGTGAATCAGTCATGGCATCTTTGGCAACCTCTCTGGGTCTCATCAAAAATTCTAGGAGAAAAAGAAATTGCATGACTCCTAAACAAAGTTTTATCTTCTTCATTGTTCCCCAAATCAACTAGACAAGCGTCAGCACAAAATCAAAAAGTATGAGGTTAGTTCTACTAACAACCACAACAACATCACAAATAGAATCCTCTCTAAGGCTACTCAAACCATCATCAAACAACTCACAAAAAACCAAACAAGACTCAACCAAGTCACAAACAAATACATTATAATAAGAGTCATAATTCACAACCTCAATACTCTCTTGATTAGCTTCTACAGCTAGAAACTCACTACCACACTCAATCACATTTATCTCATCAAGCAACAAATCCAAATCATCAACCTCATCATTTAATCTTCCAATATCCACCAAGCCCTCCCCTCATGGTCCTCTATTTATCTCAAAAAATCCTCATCAATTCTCTCTTCATCTCTCAAACACTCAGGTCTATAACTTTTCTTTGTTGAGATGTAGAGAGAGAAGACATGTAGAGACACATGAGAGAGAGAAGAGACACACGATGCACACTCATAAAGACTATTTCACATTGATCACAATCTACATATATATAGGTGAGACCTTGTCTAGATAGGGTGAGCTATATGTAGCTCCAATACCCTCACTCAAACAAATGTCTCTAGCTCTATGATGGCAGATGAGAAAACCCTTGGGGCACACAAGGAAAAAACCCAGGCTCCTACATACAAATGTACAAACATGATCAAGAAGGATTATTGTGTGCATGTATGTGAATCCAACTATGCACTCCACCCCACCTTTTCCTCAAAAGACACACAATACTTCATATTTTTTATTATTTCTTTGATTTATTTTGATACATTTGTATTTTTAAGGATTTAGCCTTTACATTTCAATTATTTGTAGCTCCTTATAAATGCATGCAAGTACATTTTTATGTATACCATTTATTTTGATGGATGTGGATGTGGGCCCCTCATATGGTATCTCTTTTTAGTGATTTTGTAACAAAGTGAATATTATTCCCTTTACAAAAGATGAAAATATGGTGTATGTATAAACATTATTGTGCCTTGTTTTTATGTTTCTTTTGGTGTCATCGTCTCCTCCCACACTGAAATGTGAAGCATCTTCATGAACCTTGTCAAAGAAGAACCATTGTCTAACGCAAAACACTTCCAAAATTGTTAATAAAACTACTTCAATTATGAGGCCTAGCCATGGTAGGGTATAGGGACTCCAAAGCCATGAGCACTAGAGTAAGGAAACCCCTACCTCAATCATACTTCCACACTGAAAAGCTCGCATACGTGTTGAAGGATAGGGTTTAGTCTTCCACCGCATGGAATCACAAGAACAACGTTTTCATCCCAATGGCGAAAGAAAGATGACTCCGTCTAGGTGTGTAACTTAGGAGATATCAAAGACAAAAAGGAGGTCTGCTCATAATGGGTAGGAAGGAAAAGAGCATGTGAATATACCCTTGTAAAAAGGGTTCTTCTTCATGGAGTGATGTTTAGTGTTATTCTTTTAAATGATTATCTTTTTAGGGTATATTTGGCTTCTATTGTGTCTCTCTTTGTTTAAAAGACAAGAGGAAGGTAATATTGTCCATTATGTCATTTTAGAATTGGGTAGGAAGTGAGACGGAATCATGGGAGTAAGCTTATGTTCATATTTAATTGTTATTTTCAACTAAATCTTTTTAGGTTCCACTTGTATCTACTACTATTTAGAGGATGAGGTAGATGGGAAGATGCACCAGGTGGTGGATAATGGACCGAATTTTTGCAAAAGAAAGTGGAACATTATAGAGGGGGTAGGACAAAGGATGAAGCATGGGAGCATGGATGTAACTTTAAAGGTTATAATTTTGAATAAATTTTTGAATAATAACTATTAAACGATTAATTAAACTTGAACACCACTTTTAAACGCTTATCTCTTTCCATTATCAAGCCAAAACAGGTAGAGGATTTGGAATTCTCCCTAATAGGCTATGACAGGCTATGGGAAATAGAAAGATGGAAAGGAAATCTATTGTTATTGTTGTGGGGCTCTGGTATCATAGAATGTTGCATAAAGACAGGCTATGAGACTAGTGTTCTGCTACTACATGGAAAGAGGGAAGTGATAGGAGGAATTTCAAATAGTAGGGGGATAGGGTGGAGAGGATTCTAAGGGAGATAAGAGCGGGGAAATAAAGAACAAGATGAGGTTGAAGAGGGGAATACTGAGTGTGAAAATGGAGGAGGACATGGATGCAATGCTAGAGGAGGGCAAATGATTTATGTTTCCCACTTTTAATTTCTTCTCCCCTCTTCTTTGGATGGGAACCTTGTATCTGGTAAAACTTTCATGTGCCTTATTCTGAGCCTTGAAGGAGTACTCAAAGTGCTGAGAAGCCATGGCAACTATTTGCCTGAGCAAGAAATGGAAATGAGAAATATCTCTTTCTCTCCCTCTCTCCTTTTTATTTCTTCTTTCCATTTTTTAGGATGGATCTGGTCTATGCTCTGCTAGTAAAGGTACCATACACTTTGAATCATCATAGAACAATAATCTTAACTTTTCCATCTTCTTAGAGATCTAGGTAGTGTGTAGATGGAGTATGATTGGCATCGTCTAGAGGAGACCTGCCAGAAAAAGCAAGAAGGAGAACAAGCTTCTCCTTTCACCTCTTGGAGACATGGAGACCCTACACTGCTATTTTATGATACTTCTTCTTTATTTCTTCACAGCCATTATCTTCTTCATTGTTTTCTCAATATTTGCTTTCTATTCAACTCCTAGCATCCTAGGGTAGTGCATTGGCCATGGCCTATGTTATCCTCCTATGTGCAGGGCTTGGTGACAAAGAATTGGACTTCTTCTTAGTACAACCATGCATAGGGATGGGTAGTGGTGGCATATTGGCAACAATAGAGAGGCTGTGATGGGGGAGGAGGGTAATAAGGATGAAAAGATGTGTAGGATACAAGTATGGAAGGAGGGAAAAGAATCAGGCAAGGAGGAGCATTGATTCAATGTTGGATGGAAGACAAAGAAGTAAAATTGCATCATGGGTCTATGTGCATCTTCTTTTAATTATTATTCTTCTACTTTTACTTTTTCTCCCTGCCTATTTTGCATGGAGGCCAAGAGGTTGTGGTAAGGAGGGGAAGATGATGATTTAAGGCATCGACTACTCTGCTAATGAAGGAGATGATTACAAGCAATATATGCCCTCTCTCTCTCTCTCTCTATCTAGATCTCTCTTTCTCTTTTTATTCTTTTCGTTTCCACCATGATGATCATCTTCTTCTTATGAAAGTTTAGAGCACACCTAATGTGCAACCAATGATATCATGCTTGCCATCATTTTCTTCTTCTACTCCTACTTCTTCCTATAGTTCTACTTCATCTATCCTTTGTCCATCGAGTAGTTGTGTCAAAGTATTGGGGAGCCAAGGAAGTGCACAAAGGAGACAGATTCATCTTTATAGAAAACTTATCTGCCTTCCTTCCTCCTTGTTCTTCATATCAAGGTTTAGAGAAGAGATAGTCCACTTCATCTTCCCTTTTCTCTCACTACTTCAAGTTTGCATGGAGGAAGAGTGAGGGATATCATAAGACATAAGCCATTGGATCATTGCTTTATTCTTATGCACCTTCTTCTTGCTGTTATCCGAAAGGTCTAATTGTGATTGCCTCACAAGCAAACATGTTCAAGATTCACAGAGAGAGAGAGAGAGAGAGAGAGAGAGAGACAAAGACATGGAGTTGTAACAAAGAGTAGTGAACTCTCATTGTTCTCTTCTTCTCATTCTTCCATAGTGCTTACTAAAGTCTAATCACACATAACTGATAAACACACTAGGTCGAGGGAGTTACGGGGGGGCATGCAACCCCCCCAAGTGGAAGGGGTGGCAGCCATACCACCCTCCTCCCCCTCTTTAAGAAGAGGGGCCTTCCCCCCCTCCCTCCGACAGCGTAGCCCCCCTCTACCTAGACAACGCCTCCCCCCCCCTCCGTGACAGCAGGCAGCCTTCCCCCTCCCTCAGCTTGATAGAGCCCCCACCCTGGTCAGTCCGCAGCCCCTCCCCCCCAGTCATCATCATGCCCCCCTCGTCATCAGAAACCCCCCCTGGGCATGAGAGTAGAAGAAGAAGAGGGAGAGGAAGGGAGAGAAAGAAGGAGAAGAAGAGGCAGAGAGAGGAGAAGAAGAAGAAGAAGAAGAAGAAGAAGAAGAAGAAGAAGAAGAAGAAGAAGAAGAAGAAGAAGAAGAAGAAGAAGAAGAAGAAGAAGAAGAAGAAGAAGAAGAAGAAGAAGAAGAAGAAGAAGAAGAAGAAGAAGAAGAAGAAGAAGAAGAAGAAGAAGAAGAAGAAGAAGAAGAAGAAGAAGAAGAAGAAGAAGAAGAAGAAGAAGAAGAAGAAGAGGAAGGGAGAGGAAGAAGGAGAAAAAGAGGGAGAGAGAGGAGAAAGGAGCAGAAGAAGTGGGAGAGAGAGGAGAAAGGAGGAGAACAAGAGGGAGAGAGAGGAGAAGAAGAAGAAGAAGAAGAGGGAGAGAGAGAAGGAGAAGAAGAAGTAAAACAAGAGTGAGAGAGAAAGAGAGAGGGAGAGAAGACTATGAGATGGAGATGGTGAGATAGAAGGAAAACAAATTGGGGAGAGGGTAAAAGAAGAAGAAGAGTTATGCATGTTTGAAGTCACATTGATTGGCCTTAGTACCACTTCCTTCTGCCAAGGCAAGAGCGGTCGATTTACCTCAAGGGTTGCAAGACCAAGAACATACAAGGATGGCACCAAAGAGACGAGTTACAAGGAGCACAAGTGCTGAAGTTGCAAACGGAGCTAGGAACATATCCAATGCAAGCAGAGACATGAATACTACCAATCCTCTAGCAGCTATAGCTCATATCCAGGTTGTACCAAGATTTAGATTCTTCTCACGCATCTTGAATTCTTAAATAGAGGTAGAATTGCATGCATAAGATAGGTAAAAGTTGTTGGTGTTACATTAGATGAGTAATAGGAAAGGAGACTGAAGAGCAAGTAACAATAGATGATGCATTGAAGGAAAATTGCATAAAATATAATAAGAAGCATATCAAGGTTGCATAGGAAGATTGCATCAATTTTAACGTACATTGAAGTGCTTGAATTCATGTTTTGTATGTTAGCCTTAAAATTGTAGGATAAAGTTAAAAGTTGTCTTATAGAGAAGATAGGCAAGTTAGACCCTAATCCGATGTATCGTGAAAAACATAAATGAATGTATTCGCCATTTAAGGGCTTAAGATGGGTTGATCTCCTACCCTAAATAGGTAGCCTTGATCAATAAAGGTCAAGGTGAAATCACATAGATCATTAAAAAGATCTGCAAGATAACTGTTAAAGTTATTCCTTGAGCAACCCTAGATCCCAAGGGGGAGAGTAAACCCTAGGGAGGCAGTATATCAAGACTGAAAATGATTTAAGTAGGGACAAGCTAAGTTCCAATGCAACTGTGGCTTAAGGGACTTGTTGAGATGGTTTACCATTGATGTTTCTAATGAAGGTTGACCTTTTTTGAGATGGAAAAGAGGTTAGTAAGCACAGTGGCTACTTGCTGGATTAGGAAAGGATGTTTTCCTTGTTAAAGTATGTTTTTCTAGTTAAAGGATGTTAGGCTAGTTGTTTCAGCTTGATTGTTTCCGAAAGGATACTTAAGGATTGGTTGTGGTTTTGGATGAATATCCAAGTGATTATATTTTCATGGCGCGAACTGTAAGGATAAATTGCCATGGGAGCAAAAGGGATGTTTTCCCTAGTAAATGTTATTAGGCTGGTTGCTTCAGCAGCAGTGGATGATTTCCTAAAGGGATAATTAAGGAAGGATGGCGCTAGCTACCCCCCGTGAACCGCCAAACCCTAACCAAGGGGGTTATGAATCCGCACCGGGAATGTGGACCGAACCCGCTGTGAGAGGTCTCTCCGTGGAAATTACTTGGCGTATGAGGATGCTTGGGTGCCAGGGGGGCTCTGGCCGTAAATCCCAATGCCTCCGGACCCTACACAAGTGTTCTACATGACTCGAGATAGGATCTCAAGGCCTTGATACTAGTTACAAGGCAGAATCTTGGTAGGATAAACCTTCGGGTTTTTATTTCCAGGATACAGAAGGTTTATTTCTGCGAAGGCAGAAAGGGACGCTTAATTCTCCTGTATGGGCACGAGACAAACATTAACATGAAGATAAGTTAATGAACTGTTTGATCTTGTTTTATCTTGTCTTTGTGTCCATGCCCTAAATTACGTAAAGGAACTTGTGATTAACATGTTAATAATGAAGCTGTCTTTATATGTCAAATATAATGTGCTGTAGGTAATTAGATAACTAAAACAACCCCCGAGGAAAGCGTGGTGGATGTGACCCCGATGGGTCTATCCGACAGAAGGGTTGTCTCAGTTAGCCGAGAGCTTTCCTCAAAGGTAATGTTAACGAGAAATGTTAGGAAAGGTCGGATGATGACCTTAGACAAGGTTGGTTAGAACCCTAATTCATACCGTTTTAGGGGACCGAAATGGGATTATGCCCTACGGGTAGAGAGGTCGTGCGATGCATCCCTCTCGTTTCCCATTCTCTTTGAACCAAGTGTGGTATGAGTCTGCTTTGGTCCAGTTGTATCTACACAAAGTGGAGCAGTTGTAGACCGACGCTAGAAGGCTGTTAGGAAGAGCCGACTACGAGGAACCTGGACTTCAGGTCGATCCTAGTGGGAACGGCCTGATACTTCCGCGCGGGGCAGACTGGGAAAGATCTAGATCCCAAACCCTATGACATTCCTTGCGAGTGCCATGCAGTGCTTTCTAGACTTTCTTCCCGATGGGCTGCTAAGACGTGTCCCACAAGCAGACAAGCGGACACGTTACAGTTGGTATCAGAGCAAAACTTCATGATGATACATGATTGATTAATGTTCAATTCATAGGCATATCCTAAATAGAAAAAACCTGAGTGGTATGGCTTGATTGTCATGCACCTTCTGCACCCACAAATGCTGACATGCAAGAGAAGAAATTTCTTCTCAAGCAAATTAGGGCACCCAAGTTTGATGGCAAGGGAAGGACTGTTCAAGCCGACACCGAGATTTGGATTGAGTCCATGGAGGACTATTTTGAGGCAGCAAGAACTGCACCTGCTAACCAAGCCATGCTTGCCAAACTTAAGCTTACAGGAGAAGCGAGACTTTGGTGGAAACAGTGGTGCAGAGACCAAGTGATCTCGGAGGGGACATTCACTTGGGATAAGCTTAAGGAAGCTGTGCGAGGGAGGTATCTGCCACCTGCCTACCAGACACAAAAGATGAATGAATTCTATGACTTCAAGCAGCTAGGATTATCCCTTGAAGCATATTATTTGAAGTTCGTTTCACTCCTAAAGTATGCACCCCCAATGGATACGACACAACAGGTGTCAAAACTCTGTGTTGGGTTGAATCCACCCATAAATACTCGATTTGAATCAATGCGCCCAACGGACTTGCAAGATACATTACTCCAAGCGAATCCAATCATCCAAGAACTTAAATTGGGCAATTGTAGCAAAGATGACTATGGAGATCAAGATAAGAGATGCCATACGTGTAGAGAGATAGGGCACATCCGTAGGAGATGTCCCTACTATCAATGCTTCCATTGTAATGAGCTAGAACACATCAAAGCAGACTGCCCTGATCTAAGTCCACAAGACATTGAGCCTCCAAGAAAATGAAGCTACACAGGTGCAGTCTATGGATATATAGACGGATCAAATGAAGACGACAATCTAGAGCCCACTAAACCTTATTAGGAGGACTAAAATTCCTAGAAGCTTAGTCGACATGTAACACAATTGAGAATAGATCCTACTCTTGTACCTATGGTTAATTCAAATAATATGAGTGCACTACTTGAAACATTAAGAGTAGCGTAGCGGATGCATGGTGGGTCTTAACCCACAGGTCGTAAGCCCCATTAGTGCTTGTCTTCCCCAGGTCTTCTCGAGATTCCTCTAAGGAGGAGAGGATGTAATATTCCCCCCCCCCCCTCCCCGTGACCCCCATGCCCCCATGCGAATCCCCCCTTAAGAAATTTTAAATTGTTTTCAAATTATTTTTTACTCCCACTCTCTCTCCCCCTATCGACTGCATGGCAAGGAGAGAGAGAGAGAGACTGAGTAAGAGGGAGTTAGCGGCGGGCATGCAGCCCCCCTAGGTGGGAGGGGTGGCAGCCATACCTCCCTCCTCCCCCTCTTTAAAAAGAGGGTCCTTCCCCCCTCCCTCACGCAGCATAGCCCCCCTCTACCTGGACAGCGCACTCCCCCTTCGTGACAGCAGGCAACCTTCCCCCTCCCTCGGCTCGATAGAGCCCCTGCCCTGGTCAATCCGCAGCCCTCCCCCTGGGTCATCATCACGCCCCCCTCGTCGTCAGAAACCCCCCTTGGGCATGAGAGTAGAAGAAGAAGAAGAAGATGATGAAGGGAGAGAAAGAAGGAGAAAAAGAGGGAGAGAGAGGAGAAAGAAGGAGAAGAAGAGGGAGAGAGAGGAGAAGAAGAAGAGGAAGGGAGAGGAAGAAGGAGAAGAAGAGGGAGAGAGAGGAGAAGAAGAAGAAGAGGGAGAGGGAGAGAGAGAAGGAGAAGAAGAAGGAGAAGAAGAGGGAGAGAGAGGAGAAGAAGAAGAAGAAGAAGAAGAGGGAGAGAGAGAAGGAGAAGAAGAGAAGTAATAAAATAAGAGTGAGAGAGAAAGAGAGAGGGAGAGAAGACTATGAGATGGAGAGGGTGAGATAGAAGGAAAACAAATTGGGGAGAGGGTAAAAGAAGAAGAAGAGTTATGCATGTTTGAAGTCACATTGATTGGCCTTAGTACCACTTCCTTCTGCCAAGGCAAGAGTGGTCGATTTACCTCAAGGGTTGCAAGACCAAGAACATACAAGGATGGCACCAAAGAGACGAGTTACAAGGAGCACAAGTGCTGAAGTTGCAAACGGAGCTAGGAACATATCCAATGCAAGCAGAGACATGAATACTACCAATCCTCCAGCAGCTATAGCTCATATCCAGGTTGTACCAAGATTTAGATTCTTCTCATGCATCTTGAATTCTTAAATAGAGGTAGAATTGCATGCATAAAATAGAGAAAAGTTGTTGGTGTTACATTAGATGAGTAATAGGAAAGGAGACTGAAGAGCAAGTAACAATAGATGATGCATTGAAGGAAAATTGCATAAAATATAACAAGAAGCATATCAAGGTTGCATAGGAAGATTGCATCAATTTTAAGGTACATTGAAGTGCTTGAATTCAAGTTTTGTATGTTAGCCTTGAAATTGTAGGATAAAGTTAAAAGTTATCTTAGAGAGAAGATGGGCAAGTTAGACCCTAATCCGACGTATCGTGAAAAACATAAATGCATGTATTCGCCATTAAAGGGCTTAAGATGGGTTGATCTCCTACCCTAAATAGGTAGCCTTGATCAATAAAGGTCAAGGTGAAATCACATAGATCATTAAAAAGATCTACAAGATAACTGTTAAAGTTATTCCTTGAGCAACCCTAGATCCCAAGGGGGAGAGTAAACCCTAGGGAGGCAGTATATCAAGACTGAAAATGATTTAAGTAGGGACAAGCTAAGTTCCAATGCAACTGTGGCTTAAGGGACTTGTTGAGATGGTTTACCATTGATGTTTCTAATGAAGGTTGACCTTTTTTGAGATGGAAAAGAGGTTAGTAAGCACAGTGGCTACTTGCTGGATTAGGAAAGGATGTTTTCCTAGTTAAAGTATGTTTTTCTAGTTAAAGGATGTTAGGCTAGTTGTTTCAGCTTGATTGTTTCCGAAAGGATACTTAAGGATTGGTTGTGGTTTTGGATGAATATCCAAGTGATTATATTTTCATGGCGCGAACTGTAAGGATAAATTGCCATGGGAGCAAAAGGGATGTTTTCCCTAGTAAATGTTATTAGGCTGGTTGCTTCAGCAGCAGTGGATGATTTCCTAAAGGGATAATTAAGGAAGGATGGCGCTAGCTACCCCCCGTGAACCGCCAAACCCTAACCAAGGGGGTTATGAATCCGCACCGGGAATGTGGACCGAACCCGCTGTGAGAGGTCTCTCCGTGGAAATTACTTGGCGTATGAGGATGCTTGGGTGCCAGGGGGGCTCTGGCCGTAAATCCCAATGCCTCCGGACCCTACACAAGTGTTCTACATGACTCGAGATAGGATCTCAAGGCCTTGATACTAGTTACAAGGCAGAATCTTGGTAGGATAAACCTTCGGGTTTTTATTTCCAGGATACAGAAGGTTTATTTCTGCGAAGGCAGAAAGGGACGCTTAATTCTCCTGTATGGGCACGAGACAAACATTAACATGAAGATAAGTTAATGAACTGTTTGATCTTGTTTTATCTTGTCTTTGTGTCCGTGCCCTAAATTACGTAAAGGAACTTGTGATTAACAGGTTAATAATGAAGCTGTTTTTAGATGTCAAATATAATGTGCTGTAGGTAATTAGATAACTAAAACAACCCCCGAGGAAAGCGTGGTGGATGTGACCCCGATGGGTCTATCCGACAGAAGGGTTGTCTCAGTTAGCCGAGAGCTTTCCTCAAAGGTAATGTTAACGAGAAATGTTAGGAAAGGTCGGATGATGACCTTAGACAAGGTTGGTTAGAACCCTAATTCATACCGTTTTAGGGGACCGAAATGGGACTATGCCCTACGGGTAGAGAGGTCGTGCGATGCATCCCTCTCGTTTCCCATTCTCTTTGAACCAAGTGTGGTATGAGTCTGCTTTGGTCCAGTTGTATCTACACAAAGTGGAGCAGTTGTAGACCGACGCTAGAAGGCTGTTAGGAAGAGCCGACTACGAGGAACCTGGACTTCAGGTCGATCCTAGTGGGAACGGCCGGATACTTCTGTGCGGGGCAGACTGGGAAAGATCTAGATCCCAAACCCTATGACATTCCTTGCGAGTGCCATGCAGTGCTTTCTAGACTTTCTTCCCGATGGGCTGCTAAGACGTGTCCCACAAGCAGACAAGCGGACATGTTACACATGGGCACACTGGTCTAGAGAAGAGGGAGTAGTATCATTGGACAAGGAAATAGCATTACTAGATGAAGAAGTGACCATTGTCTTCTCTTGTCATTTCAATTTTTCTCTCAAAATCTTCATTTGCCTTCCCCAAATTGGCTTCCTCCAAATCTAAGGCATAGTCTTTCCCCAGTACATTCTAGACTGCAAGATATTGCAAAAATTGGTAACTCTTGACCATCGTTTTGTGAGGCTTAATACAATGATGGAGTGAATCTTCTTCTTTTTTTCATAGATTACACATCTTTTTCCCTTCCCTTGAAACTATATTTATTGAGATTAGCTTCTTCCCTGATTACGCACCAAAAAATGAAGAGCACCCTCTCATGACACATGATGAACCACAACTCGACCAAGAAGGGGCTATATGCACACTTGCTGGCCAGGAAAACCTACAAGAACACACCTCTCTTCCTCACCAAGAAACCATGCTCTCGTGACACACAAAGAAGTTGCACACAAGAGATTGAGAAATGCTACCATCTTCACTCTCTTTCTCTTCCTCGCTCTCCATGAAAATAGGAAATGAAGCACAAGAGAGAAAGAAACAAGAACAAGAAATGAGGGTTGTGCCAAATGGGGAGAGATTGTAACCACCTCAACCCCCCACCTCCTCAAATCCCACAATTGCAACCACCTCCTTTTTCCTTCTTGAATTATAAAATTGAGTTGCATACATTTTGAGTAAGGTCTAAAGACCTTTCAATTTTGGGAATAGGACAAAAGGTCTTTGACCTTTCATTTTCCTTTCAAAATTTTAATGAGCCTTGGAATCATATGTTTACATTGCTTCATACGTGTTTACAAAAGATGTTTCCGTGTTGAGCACATTTTGGTGCCTATTTTCTTTGAAAAACTTGCATCTTCATCATTGGTCTTTGGGTCTTTCTCTTCCTGATTGCTTTTTCTTTCCTTGGGGAAAGAGAAGTCGAACACGCATCACACAATAAGAAACCACACAACGAGCTCCTAAAGCTAGGGTAACAAGCACACTAAATAAAATCATAAGAATACCACAAAAGGTAGGGCTTTCCAACAATTGTTTCCACAAGAATGAGCATCACACTCAATATAGGGGGAAAGAAAACCGCACTATTAAGCACAAAAAGAATAGAACCCAAAAAAGATATGACAATGAAGCACACCCTCACTAATGATATTAAATTGGAGCTCTCCACCCATTTGATGTAGGAAGGGAAAAGAGAGGTAGGTTTTATTAAGAAGAAAACTTGAAAGAAAATTTCAAAAACAACAAAAAATAAGTAAATTTGAGTATCTTAAGCATGGGAATTCTTGATAATGAGGAAAGGGCATACAAGGAGGGTTGAAGTCAAGCATATGAACAAGGTTTTATAACGAAGGGATGCTTTATTGAATTAGTTCATTTAATATGATATTTTTATTTTTCTATTATAGTTGAGGATAAGAAGGCCATGTGGATCATGACAAAGCATTGAACATTCATCCACAAATTTTTCCATTTCGTGGAGGATGCAGGAGCCATCTCATGGAGGATTGGTGGAGCTAGAGCCATGTGGTGGAGGGGTGCCACTATTGTATGGGACGACAGTTGTGGAAAGAAAGAATAATACAAAGTCAATGGGGCATGGCTATCATCCCGCAGAAGGCAAGAAGGGTAGGCATGCTGCAGGCTCGCGGATAGAGTCAAACATGGTGGTAGCCGAGGGAAAGGAACAAGGCTATTAGAGAAACGAGGAGGCGAAGTAGAAGTGACTGGCAAGGACTGGGTAGAGTCAGACAAGAGAAGGAAGGGTGGACATTGAGCAGGGCTATTGGGTGGGGATTGGGGGGGTTGAATGAGTGTTATGATGAGAGAGATGGAAGTGGATAGGGATAGGTAGGCGCAAGGCTGATCTACCACACTAACTTAGGGCAAAGATGATCAAAGGAAAATTAACTGCATATTCGGTGAAGTGAGATGGAGAGAATGTCATGGAGAGTAGGTGCATATGGCCTTCATTGACCAAAGAACTCATTTGAAAGCACCCAAGATCTCTAAAATTTTCATCTTCTTTATCTTCTTATCAGAGCTGCTTTTCCTTGTACTCTTGAGATAGTCATTGATGCTCTATCATGAAAATGATTAAGCATGATCTTGAAACCCTCAAACCTTATCATGGGCCATGGCTTCAAGACCCTTCTTTCTTAAAAGATCCATAGTCATCTCTTTCCCGAACAATGCACCAATAGATGGTAAGGGATAAGCATTCAGATTTGGGTATTGATGAAGAGCGAACGACACTTTCATTGGAGTCTTCAACACATGCAATTGAAAACCTCTCATGTGGTCTCTCCCTAAGGGTAGTGCTAGTCTTCCCTATTGTGCACAAGACATAGTGCAATTAGTTTGGGAGACAGGTCGAACTCTAAGCAAGCTGAGAGTATTGTCCTGCACTTGAGGACCCAAACTGTGTATATACTTCGGTGCAGGTATTATGTGAGTGCCTGTGCATACTTAGATATTACTTAGTTAGAAGACTGTCGGCCTCGTTCCTTGTATAGCAATGGGTCAGTGAAGCAAGGGGCTAAGTTGATGGAAAATTTTGTCGATGAAGACGGGGAGTACACTTGAAGATTGCTTGAGACATCATTATGGTCTTGTCAAGGCCATGTAGCATCATTGAGCTCCTTGATGTCTAGATCTTGGTAGCTAGTGACTACTTCTAGTGCTTGAAAAGTATGGTGTAATTTTCCATTGTCTTTCATGCCTTGCTTACCACTGTTGAGTGTAATGGCATTGAGATGGAGTGCAAAAGAAATGGCAAGTGGTTCAGGGTGACAAGTCTAACCATAGGCGAGGCGAGCTCCCTAGGTATATCCTGCCCTTCATGTGCCCTGAACAATTGTGGGGGATGTACAAAGGGCTAGGGAATTAGGGACGGAGCCAGCCGACCAAGGTCACTAGGCGTACCTAATTTGAGGACCCCTAGGTGTGGTGTTGTGATCGTGTGCGTTTTTCTTTTTCTTTTTCTTTTTCTTTTTCTGTTTCTCTCTTTCTTTCTTTCTTTCTTTTCTTTTCTTTTTTTTTCCTTTTTTTCTTTTTTTCTTTTTTTTTTGTGGGAAAAGTGAATACAATCAATGCCATACATTGAGACTGTTAGCCTTTCATTTGGATTGAGAAATGTTGGGATTCAAAGGCTATGAAAAATTGATATTACAGAGATGATTGTGTCACCAGCCTTGATGCTAGAGGAACTATTGTTGAGATGAAGAGATACACTTGAGATTTTGCATACCTTTTTGTAACATGTGAGACAGCGAACAATTGAGGTAGCACTTGGAGTGAGCTGTGCATGGACAAGGGCAGAGCATCTTGCGAATTGAATCCTGGATGATGAAGAGACGTTCGCCCTTGTTGAGAGCATGGCTCCTGCCTGAACATAGATTTTGGCCAAGAAGGAGGAGGTAATCGATGATTATGCTTTGGCCATGCTCAATTGCAATATGTGCTTTTTCTGCAGAGGTGTCCTTGGTTCTCATCCAGTGGCGTTTCCGTCATGGCTTTTGTTTCTTGGTACTCTTGTCACTTCCTCCATAATGGTTCTTTGTGGGGGTTGGTGGTCTTGTGGTGACTTGGATATTAAATGCTTCTACACATTGACCTGTGTCATTCTGCATCCACTTGTCACTTCGTGAGAGTATATGCTTGCTTGCATTAAGTACATCGGACCAATGCAATCATGTTAAGACATAATTTTTCAGAATGCTATGATGCCTATCCCATTACTTGTTAAGGTCGCATACATTAACGGTAGGTGAAGGAAGTGTGTACAAGTGGGGATCTTGCCCCTTTACTCATCAAAAACAAAAAGTTATGGCATGATAACTTGCCAAGCTACTTGTACATCATAGGGGCTTAGTCGATAGGTACTAGGTGGGGTGAGTCCGGTTGGCTAGGCGACCGGGGCGGTGCTGGTGCGGGGCTCCCGTGAGGTTGGGTAGGAAACATGTCAACTGGGACATGAATGGTGTAGTCCTGGGCCGCAACCGTTTCCAAAATGTCTTTAAACAGTTCATTAAATTCTTCCCTATCCCAGGCTGCCTTTTCTCTTCGTGGGCACTTGGTGCCCGAGCGTACATTGGGGGTCTGTGCAACTGGCGTTGCCACCTGCTGCGCGTTTCTTTGAGTCTCGACTCTCTTGGCCTAGGGATTCTTCAGCCTTTGTCCGGGTCGCTTGTCAAGATTGTGGGAGAGAAGGAAGGAGTCTCACTTGTAGCTTTCTTGCTTGCACAATGGGGGAATACACATAGAGGTGGAGACTGAAAACAGTTTTCCTCTTCTTAGTTGTGTAAGCCAAAAAGAACTCTCATACAAAGAAATAGAAGAACCCTATATATGGGTCTCAAACCAAAGACAACTAACTAAGGTGGCATACTAACTGAGCCACGAACTAGAGTAGATAAGGATAGCTGTCATGTAGCTATTATTCATGGGCGGTGTACCAACCGCGTCTGCAACTGACAAGTCGGTGACATAAATACACAACGGTCACCCTGGCGTATCACGAGTGGAGCCCGATATCTCAACACTCCCCCTCGAGCTCAATCCCAATTCCTGCACACCAAGCAGGTCTCTGAACTTGCACAGCTTCTCTGCGCCCAATGCCTTCGTGAATATGTCAGCTACCTGATCCTCTGTGCTAACATAAACTAGATCAATAAGACCTAGTAAAACCCTCTCTCGCACATAGTGATAATGCACCTCAATGTGCTTTGTTCTAGCATGATAGACTGGGTTATTTGCCAAGTGTATACTACTCATGTTGTCACAATAAATGACAACTGGCCCATCTGTAGACTAATGCATATCATAAAGTAGCTTATGCAACCAAGCTACCTCACATGTAGCCATTGCTGCACCCCTGTACTCAGCCTCTGTGCTCGACAAGGCAACTGTAGGCTGTTTCTTGCTCCTCCAAGTGACTGCATCACTCCCAAAAGAGAACACATATCCATTGGTAGATCGTCTATCAGAAATACTACCAGCCCAATCAGCATCAGTGTATCCATGCAACTGTATCTAAACCCCAGTCTCATAAAATAGTCCATACTGCAATGTGGACTTCACATACCTGAGTATGCGTCTAGCCGCATCCAAATGTGGTTTCCTTGGAGCCTGCATAAACTGACTTACCAATCCAACAACATAGCTCAAATCTGGCCTGGTAATAGTCATATAAATCAAACTTCCTACTATGCGTCTGTACATAGTAGGCTCTTCTAGAAGCCCACCTGCATTTGTGCTCAGCTTCACATTCTGCTCCAAAGGAATTGAAATAGCCTTACAGCCTGTCATCCCATATTTGGACAGCATGTCTAATCCATACTGCCTCTGCAAGAGCTGTATCCCACTTGGTGATCTAATCACCTCAATGCCCAAGAAATAACGCAGCTCTCCCAAATCCTTCATTTCAAACTTCTACTTCAATAACATTTTCACATGAAGGATATCTTCATCACTGTCACCTGTCATAATCAAATCATCAACATAAATGACAAGTAGCATAATACCTTTCTCTATTTTTCTCACATAAAGTGAGAAATCTGCCTTGGAAATCTGAAAGCCAATAGTGACAAGATACTGTCCTATCTTGTCAGACCATGCTCTAGGTGCTTGCTTCAAGCCATACAAGGCTTTCTTCAACCTGCAAACAAACTCAGGATGAACATCATACACATAACCTGGTGGCTGCTCCATATAGACCTCTTCTTGCAAATCACCATGCAAGAAGGCATTCTTTACATCCATCTAATGTAAAAACCATCCCTTTGATGCAGCCATAGCAATGACTGCTCTTACAGTTGCCATCCTTGCAACCGGACTGAATGTTTCTTCATAGTCAATGCCATATGTTTGTGCATACCCCTTGACTACTAATCTTGCCTTGTATCTGTTCACAGAACCATCTGCATTGTGCTTCACCTTATAAACCCACTTACAGTCAATTGCATTTTTACCTTTAGGCAAAGGTACCAATTCCCATGTAGCATTTGCTTCCAAGGCATCCATTTCTTCATCCATGGCTTTCTCCCATTTTTCTTTTCCCATGGCTTGCTCAAAAGAAGTGGGTTCTGGTTCCTGTATCACTTTGACCATATATGCATAGTGAATGGCTGTAAATCCATCATATTTCAGCCTATCCACAGGATACCTAGCTCTCATAGACCTGCGCAAAGTAGGTTCACTCCCAGGTGCTCTCAAAACATCGCTGGTCTTCCTTACTCCAGGTGTAACAATAGAAGGAATACCCAACTCATCATCAATGCTCTGTTCTGAGCCACTGGATTCACCATCCACATAACAGTGACCTGCATTCACATCAAACATGGGCTGATCAACCTTCTCTTTTCCTTTTCGTGATACCTGCATACCACTATCTGCATTGCTTTGAGAAGATTCTCCTGATCTCAATCTGCCTGTCCATGGCGAAGAATGTGAACCACTGCTAGAGGACGCTCCAGGTCCACTAATATTTTGTGACTGCTGCTGTGAATTCTGTGCAGCATTACCATTTTGTGCATCTACATCATCAATCACATTTACCAGCTACTCATCTCATCAAAAACAACATCTCTGCTCACTGTAAACTTACGAGTAGAAGGGTTATAACATCTATACCCTTTTTGCTGCAGAGAGTAACCAATAAAGATGCACTTCTCAGCTTTTGAATCCAACTTGGATCTCAGCTCATCTGGCACATGTACATAGGCAATGCAACCAAAAATTTTCAAATGATAAATATCTGGTTTCCTACCAGTATACCTCTCCTCTGGAGTCATCCCATGTATTGCTGCAGTGGGAGTCCTGTTCATTATATAGACTGCTGTAGCAACAGCTTTAGCCCAATAAAAATCTGGCAGGTCTTTTTCATTGAGCATGGCACGAGATACCTCTCCAATATGCCTGTTTTTCCTTTCTGCAATTCCATTTTGTTGTGGGGTATGACTGCATGAATATTGCTGCTTTATGCCATGCTCCTGCAGGAACCTTGCAAACTCATTTGAGAGGTACTCTCCCCCTCCATCTGACCTTAGGCATTTTATCTGCATACCTGTTTCTTTTTCAACCATAGCTTTAAGAGTTTTGAAGTGCCCAAAAACTTCACTTTTCTTTTTCATAAAATACACCCAAACTTTTCTGCTATAGTCATCAATAAAAGTGACAAAATAATGACAGCCTCCAAGAGATGCAGCTTTAGTAGTCCACACATCAGAGTGGATTAATTCCAATGGCTTCTCACTCTCTTGAACATATCTAGGAAATGGTTTCCTTGCCTGTTTTCCAAACTGACAGGCTTCACATACCTTATGCATTTCTGCAACCTTGAATTTGGGCAATCCTGCAACAATATTTTGGGCCTGCATTGATTTAAGTCGCTGTACATTAACATGACCAATGCGTTTATGCCAGATATCAATATCTGCAACTACACCAGTCCCATGTGCAAACATTGCTGCACTCAATTCAGGCATGTCTGCATCCAATGTAAACATTCTGCCCTTCTTCTTTCCTTTTGCTATCAAGCGACCTTTATTTTTCATATCCTCAACAAAGCATCCATGAGGATTAAATCTGACCTGCAAGCCCTGCTCAACCATTTGACCAACAGAAACCAGATTCTTGGTGATATTCGGGACATGAAATACATCTGACAGGTATTTCTTTTTGCCATCCTGCATAGACAAATGAATTTTTCCAATCTGCACAATAGGATGTGCAGTATGATCACTAGTCTCCACAAATCTTGGTTTTTCCATTTTCCTTGCATCCTCCATCCATTCTGCATGACCTGTCATGTGGTTTGATGCACCTGAGTCAACATACCATACATCATTGCTTTCTTCTGCACTTGTCACAGAATTGTTCATGTGCTGTACCATAAACAAATACTCATTTCTGTCATCACCCTGTCTACTAGAAGATGCATAATTCCCTTGTTGCAGTTTTCCATTCATGATGTCATTCTGCTTTTTATAGCAGTCTTTAGCCATATGACCCATTTTACCACAGTAGTAGCATTCAACATTACTGTTTGCATTTTGGCCTCTTTGCCATCCACCACGACCTCCTTGGCTCCCCCTGCCTCTAGAGTTACCACGTCCTCCTCCATAGGACTGGTTTTCTTGAGTTTGCTGCATATTTTGATTTCTGCAACGGCCTCCAAATCGGCCTCCTCTACCTCTGCCTCTACCTCTTCCAGCATTTGAGTAGAAGACAGCTTCTTTTGAAGTTCCTCCTGAAGAAGATGCACCACCATTTCTCTGCTCCTCAGAAATTAGAAGAGCAATCAACTCCTCAAAATCAGGAAATCTTTCACGGACGGAAATGGATGTTCGGAACTGTGCATAATCCTTTCCTAGACCATTCAAGGTCACTGAGACTAAATCATCATCTTCCACTGGCGACCCAATGGAAGCAAGTGCATCTGTAATCTTCTTCACCTTCATGTGGTAGTCATTGATGCTCATACTTTCTCTTTGCACATTGTGCAACTCTTGCTTGAGCTACATTTTCCTGGCTTGCGTATTTGTGCTATACATTTTTGACAAAGTATCCCATGCCTCCTTTGGCGTACTTGCATCTTGAATATGCACAATCATAGAGTCTGAAATGCTAATAGATAGCCAGTACATAACTTTCCTGGCTCTCTCATGCCATGCTTTAAATGCCTGCATTTGCTGTTGATTGGGAACATCAGGAAGAACTGGTTCTTCTTCATTTCCTGCAACAAATTCCCAATATCCTTTTCCCATAAGGAAATTCGTCATTCTAAACTTCCATGCTTGGAAGTTGTTCTTGTCAATCTTTTCAGTGACAATCTGTGAAAGAGAATCAGATGCCATTACCGAACACTACAAAAAACACAGCTTCACCCTCACAAGGGAAAATCTGCAAAACTGGCGAAAGTGGTATTTGACCACATAGTCACTTCCTAGTGACGATTTTGCATCAACAGGCAATAGGGATGATTTTGTAACTCCCAATGTCTCTGCGCACAAGCATACGATGCAATTTCTACAGTAACTTTTCACCGACCTGTAGAACAGTGGCTGCACAGCATAAAACCGAGCCTTTTCTGAGTGCATGCAGAAAACTTTCGCCTCCAAAACAGGCCCCGAAATGGCCTCAAATCAAAAAAACAAGGTCAGGCTCTCGCCCGCAGCATATACTGCCCTCTTGCTTCACCGCGAAGGGCGTCTCAACCTGAGACAATGCGCTCCTGCACTTTCCGGCCGTGGTACCTGCAGAGATCTGCTCCCAAAACAGAAAATGAAAGCAACACTGCTCCTCTTACCAGAACACCGCGAGCTTGGCTTGCTTTCTTGAGCTCCTTACCAGGAACAAGGCTCTGATACCATGTCAAGATTGTGGGAGAGAAGGAAGGAGTATCACTTGTAGCTTTCTTGCTTGCACAATGGGGGAATACACATAGAGGTGGAGGCTGAAACAGTTTTCCTCTTCTTAGTTGTGTAAGCCAAAAAGAACTCTCATACAAAGAAATAGAAGAACCCTATATATGGGTCTCAAACCAAAGACAACTAACTAAGGTGGCATACTAACTGAGCCACGAACTAGAGTAGATAAGGATAGTTGTCATGTAGCTATTATTCATGGGCGGTGTACCAACCGCGTCTGCAACTGACAAGTCGGTGACATAAATACAGTCACCCTGGCGTATCACGAGTGGAGCTCGATATCTCAACATCGCTTAGGCCCTCGCTTCTTTGCATATTTCTTGAGAGTGGGTACATAGCGTACTGGTGGAGGGACACGTGCTGCATGCTCTCGTCGTCTGTGAAGAGCATCTTTGCATGCCAGATGTCCATGGTTCTCCATGTGTTCCGTCTGGAAGCCTGCAAGATGCAATCCAAGGGTTAGGCCTTGATATGGAATAAGATTATTCGGATAGAAGGGATTTCCGTGTGGATTGTCAAATGCATATGACTAGAAGAGAAGGTGTGGAACATGTTGTACTCATTGTAATGGTGTCCCTCTGGCCTCTAACTACGAGTAGATCTTGACTCACGCCAAGTTACGTCAGTTGGTGGTCCTACGTTTGGAGGGCTCATCCTCAGAAGGATAGGCCAGGAAGGGAAAGTGTGTAGGGAGGGACTGCGCCATTCTTACATCATGACGGACGTTGGTCAGGGTTTTCCATGGTGGCAATGCGGGTGCATGCCCTTTGCTCGAAAGCGGACATGATCTGGTGAAAGGAGGACCGGCTTAGCATAGCCTGTTGGCCCCGATTCTTCTGTCTGTGCTTGGGTTTTTATTGCTTGTGTGTGTTGATGATGTTTATATAGGTTCATAAAAGTCATTGTTTATTTATATACATATTCATGAGTCCATGTCGCTTTACGAGGATAAAAACCAATTGTAGAACTCAAGATTGTACCGGAGTGTGGCACACGCATCCAGTGCTCATGGCAGCTTACTCAGTACCAATAGATATTTTGCCACATCGATCATCATGGAACCTTGTCCGAGTCTATTGGCAACGTGTAACTCCTCCTCAGTGAGAACCTTATCAATCAAAGGGCTCTCTAGGCTAGTTCCAGCTAAGTTCGTACCTCGAATGTCAGTTAGCACTCAAAGGGAAGTTGGTGCCACATAGGTTGGGTCTCTTTGAGACCGCCATTTGGCCAATCGCTCCTCAGAGAATGTCATGATCCGAGCCCCTAGTTCGGCCATTGCAATGCGGTTCTCACACCAACGCTGTTCAAATTGACTTCGGCCCTCTGTTAGTCGCTTTAGTTGCTCTATCTCTAAGAGATTTGGTTGGCATAGCACATCATTGAACGTGACAGTTAAGCGTAGTTCGTCGGCTTCCTCGTCAGAGATGAGTTGCATGCGTTCATGCAAGAGCCTGTCGTAGTGCTCGTTAAGATGTTCTTGCTCTTCCCAAGATAGAGGAAAGGGCAAGTAATCTCCAAGCTACTCCTTGGGGATTGTGCCCACGTCCGCAAGGACGTAAAATTGTGCGAACACCTTGATCTTAGCATCCAACTCAGCTAAGCATTCTGCGATACTTCTATGTTTAATGAGGGCTTGCTCGATTGCCATCTCATGCAAGGTTCTAGGAGTTTGTCTAGGCTTTAGCATAGCTGGGGGTTCAGGCCTATATGAGCAAGATTGGTCAATGCTAGGATTGCTCATGCTCTTGGGGTTTCCATGTTTCTCTTGAGGCTTCGTTATTGCATCATGGTTCTCCTTGGGCGTGACTGGTGTGAATTCGTCATCCCGTCGTGACAGTGTTGTATCCACTCTTGATTGGTCGATGTGAGTTCTATTGTCGGTGGATTGAGTGTTGAAAGCAACTGTTGATGGCAACAGCTGCTTTGATTTTTTAGAGCACACGAATGTGTCTGAGGTTTCACTGCTATTAGGAGAGACATCAATGGATTCACTGGTGGATGGACTTGATGCTTTATTCCCCAACTCTCCAGCGCTCTTGGTCTCAACGTTCTTGGGGTCCACAACCACCTATAGCTGCTGTTGTTTTCGATGTTTTCTCCTCTTTTTCTTGGTCAATGAAGGTGCATCTCTCAACGACTCAAGACCCTGGACTAGGTCAACTGTTGATGTGCTTGGTTGGGCCTCATCATTCTCTTTCTCTAGTGTGTCCTTACGGGACATGGCCATGGCCTGCTAAATAGCCTCGCTAGGTTGTGAGAGCACAACTACCTCCCTTTTCGGAGAGTCTAGCCCTTCAGCCAACTCCCTTGTGTTTACTCTGGGACACATAATTGATACAAGGAAGTGTCCCATAGTCTCTAGATAACCAGTAGAATCAAAAGGAAGGAATCAACCACTAAGCATCATTTATGGAAAATCTAACTGCCTCATGAACCACCAATCTACAAAGAGGCATGGTAGGAGGGAGGGAATGTCCTCTTCTTGACATAAAATTGGCTCAATACATCCTTCATCAAGCTAGAGAGACTTGCTTACCCAGGCGCCTTGAGTGCTCTTATTGTTTTCCATCCTCAACCTCCCCTTGAGCATTATCACCACTCATCTTTTCATTATCATCCAAACCCTCATGGTGCACATTGGTCTCTTTAAACACGTGTTAATAAACAACAATTAAAAAAAATAGCAGAAAAGTTTGGACTACATCCTTCCTTCTTTGGAGGAATGTCCAAAGGTCTCACACATGATGATGCTTCCTAGTCTATGATCCACCTAAGAGCACATCCCGAATGTAGCTTCATGTTGACTTGACAGTTACTATGATGTGAGACATATTTCTTTCTCTTGCTAGGCACTCTTTTTGGTGCCATAATATGTAATCTAAGCATAAACCACAAAGAAAATTAAAATTCATAATGCCATTATTTACTGCTTAATATTGTTGAAATCCTCTTTTAGCATAGTCATAAAGTGAGCAAACATAAAAAATCATGCAACAATTTCATATAAATATACACATACATGTCCACGTGTGTCAACATGTGGGCATATAGACACACACAATAATGTTAAGATACACCTTCTTTCTTGTGGATACACATGAAAAATCACACAACAATTCCATCTCATATCCACATCCATCCTTGCTCCCTCTCTCCAATTGTCTCTCATATCCACATCCATCCTATAGTTGCTCACTCCCATTTTGTCTCCATCAAGCAACTTATCACATGCACATCTTGGGATAAGGTCCAATGCAAGGTTTCCTATTATCCTACAAACAAAGAACAATGTTACGAGCCCAAACTAGTATTTGTCTAAGTAGCTTGGGCATCACAAGTAGCTTCATTTTGGTTCTAAAACCTAGGATACGTGCACTTTTGGCAAAGACCTTGCAATATCCTAGATTGTGCATCATAAGTAGTAAAACCTAGGATATGTGCACTCATATTTTCTATGTGAACATTGGGCCCAAGGAATGGACCTACTATCAGGCTTGGGCTTTTTTCTCTTCCAATAACATCATTGAGAGCCGAGAGGATAAGAGATGAGTGTAGTTCCTAATGAATATGACAGATGAGAAAGAGGAGAGTCTATATACCCATATGTGTTTATGTATTTATGTTATGCTTTATGGCCTCTTGTGTATAAAAAGTGTGAGTGGTTTATTTGTGTGTGTGTGTGTGTGTGTGTGTGTGTGTATGTGTGTGTGTGTGTGTGTGTGTGTGTGCGCGCGCATTGAGGCCTTATATATAAATATACATATATATAAATATGTACAAGTCAGTGAGCATAATGTGCTTCTATATGCATCTTTATCTGTGCATGTTTTTGTGCATATCTATGTGTGCCTATATGTCCCTATAAGTATGTGTTTGTGCTCGTGCTATTACTATGCCTAATGCATGTGAACACACTCTCGTGCCGCTATGCGCACACCATGTGAAAAACTCTAAAGTGTGGCTTTCTTATTGATCCAGAGAGCCAATGCCATTTTAGACATTAGTGTTAGTGTCCATGGTTCAAACATATTAGTTTTTGGACAAGTGTAGCCAATTTATGATATTTTAGATATTATCTCTTGTAAAAATCCAAAAATTGTAGACAACTTCTAGATTAGGATGACATGCAAAAGAAAGCATATAGCTTTCAACCATTTGTGAGAATTTTATGTAAAAAGAGTGATGGACGAAATCGTGTGTGTTGCGATCGCTATTTTCAGGCAGTGAACACCACTTCGAAGTGGAAGATGAAGAAGGAGTGAGCTGGCAGAATTATGGTTAGGTGTGCTGGTATTTTACCCCCCTTTCGGAGCCAATCGAAGCATCAAATTGGCGGTCACAGCAGCATAGAGGAAGGTATTATTTTGTACGTCTTTGTGTATAAGAAATTTGTCTTCTCATAATGGAGAAATAAACTGACAGGCTTCAATTCTATGAGTATTATTCTACGTCTTCTATTTCTTTCTGTGAGTATTCTTTCATATCTTCTCTTTCTTTCAACCCCTTCTCTTCCGTCTACTCCACTCCTTGAATCTCCCTTCACCCTACTGTCTCTTACCCCCGCGGTAGACTTTCGATCGCAAATGCTTCGACAGTGGTGAACCTGACGTGAAAGTCGGCAGAGCAGAGGTGTGTAAAGATGGGAGATTCTACAGCTTCAAGTGGTGGTGATGCTTTACAACAAATGATTGCTTTATTGCAGCAACAACAATATCAGCAGTTGTTGTTACAACAATAGATGCAAACTCGGTAGGAAGCAGAAAAAATTGATTCCTTAGCCGTGAATGCATTGCAGGCATAGTGGAACAAGAATTGAAGCAGTTTAAAGGTCAAAATGTTTTGGCCTTCATCCGGCTGTATGAAGAAAAGATGTTGTTTCATGGGGTACCACAATATGCATGGAGTCGATATTTCTCCTGTTTGGCCATGCATGCTTTGCATAATCGAATTGATGAGTTACATAGAAGAGATGCTAATTGGACAGCTTTTAAGAAAGCTTTGAGAGAAGAGTTTTTCTTGGAAGTTGCAGGATTGGTAACTAAAAAGACATTTATAGATCGGATTGAAAAGCCCAATAAAGAGTTGGCTACTATAGCTTTGCTCCGTGAATTTGAAAGTTGGTATGCGCAATTGGATGCCATTGAGCAGCAATCATTGGAGAGTCAAAAAATTGATTTGTTTCTGAAGGCTACAGATCTTGTCTTGTAGGAGAAGCTGACTGATCGTTTAGAACATGTCTCTTCTAAAACAGGACTAAAATCAGATTGGGCTAATGTAACTGAAGCAGTGCATGTGTTGGTAAAGAGAGAGCGGATGAAATTAAGATGGGGTACAGGCACCACAACTGCCAGTGCTCAGAAGGGGACTGAAATTGCAGCCAAGGCACCTGTAGCTATAGCAGAACAACCAGCTATACCTGTTGGTCCAGCTCTTGAAGGTGATGTTGTGGATGAATTAATCAAAGGCATTCGTGATTTGAGGTTGAATTTGATAGAGATCTATGCAAAGGTCGAAAAGTTGGATGTTAAGGTAGAAGAGAAGGCTCATACAACAACCCAAAGACCATACAAAGAAGGATACAAGAGGAGATGCATTTGGTGTGACAATTTACAACATGAAAAGTGAGATTGTACAGCTTACCGTGAAGTGAAAGCAAAAAGTTTAATCTTTTGGAAAGATGGAAAAATACATACAACAGAAACTAGTCTTCCAATAGAGCCAAATTTTGAAAATGGTGGCATGCATAAGAAGTTGGAAGATATGGCTGCAAGGACACCATTTGCTGCCATAGATGTAGCCACATATGGGTTGAGAATTGAAAGGACTGATGAAGCTCATAAAGGAAGCATGGTTGAAGCAAAATCTTGTGTTTGGATGCAAGCATTAGATTGCATGGAAAAGGGCAAAACAACAATGTCTGAATTGGCTGATGCAAGTCAGAGTATACGAGGGAGAACAAGATGGAGTGCAATAGTGGACTCATTTTCAGCCTATGCTTATTTGGCTAAGGTTTATAATCAAGAAGCTATTGTGGAAGAAAAGAGAAGAAGAGATGAGGACACTGCTGGACCTTTCTCTTCAGACCCATCTAAACGCATAACACAAAGTAAAATGGAGCAACAAAAAGAGACTAAAAAAGCCATACTTGACAATGTTATGGATGATGCATCTCAAGAGAAGAAACAAGAAGGGAAGAAAAGGGGCAAGCAGCCTGGTTACAAGTTACAATCAGATCTTGAGACTGCGACAAATCTTAAAAAAGATTGGAAGATCGCATACTTGGCAATAGAGTGGAATTCACACTTGGCGAAGTTCTTGGAATCGCAAAGCGTGAATTTCATGATGCAATCATTGATATGCTAAAACGAAAAAGACAGTTTGATAGTGAAGTTTTGCAAGCATTGATGCAGGTCAACAAAGACATAGAGAAACATCTTCAAAGGGAATATGATGATGTATGTAATGCTGTTTTGAAACAAGATGAGGCTGAAAATGGGTTAGATGGAAGTATAGATAGCAAGCTTGTGGATGAAAATGGTATTATGGGTAGCACTAAGCATAGAGAAAAGGCTTTGTATAATAGGGATGTCCATCAATAAGCACATAAAGAAGAAGATGCTCATTTTATTCCAAGCAGTCATTATTCACGAACGCATTGGGCTCGTGCTACAACAGAGATAATTGTTAAAGTGGGAGTAAGAGAGACGCCTTGCATAGCTCTCTAGGATCATGGTTCTGAAATCAATGTTATGGCACGTAGTTTGTATGAGAATGGAGGTTGGCCAATTGATGTAGATCTAGGATGGCGCATGCGGGCAGCAAAAAATTCATTAGGGGATCTTTATGCAGCTTGTTCGAATGTACCCATGACTATTGGAGATGTTAGGGATGAATATCATTTTTTTGTGCAAGATTCATGTAGTTATCCAGTGATTTTGGAGTAGCCGTATATTTCAGAATCAAGGCTGGAAACAAAATCCTTGGATGATGGTTCTTCATATGCTCGGGTTCGGAGTAAAGATAATACAAAGGCAGTACAGTTTCTCATTGTTTGTGTGAATCATCCTCGCAATCAGGATAAGCTATGGGATAATCCCATGCCACCTAATGCACGAGAGTTTAAGGGATTTTAGATAGCACTACTGTGAGGGGAGGCTATGGCAGTGCCTCTAGGAATACAATTATGCCTCCAAGAAAGGGGGAAACTGTGTTTGTGTCTGGATTGCATGAATGGACAACATGTAGTCTTGGAAGTTTTAAGAATGTTTTAGTCATGTGCAGGGATGAAAAGAAATATGTAAGATGGGCTGAAAAAGAGCTGAAGGCATATGGTTTGATGGCTGCAAATGAAGGTATTTTAGGGTTGTTTTCAAGGCTAATTGATATTGATACAGTGGCTGAAATTTCAAAGCATGGTAGAAAAAGAGGTTATTTATGTTAACACTTTAGAAATATTTGAAGTCATTCAAGAGTTTGCTAAGCATGAATGTTATGGGCTGCAATATGGCCTGCAAAATAAGGCATCCCATATGCATAGTGGTGGAAAGTGTAGTCTAGCTATTCCTATAAAGCATTGTACTTGCTCTCATTTTGAATGCAATGTCATAGTACTTTTGTACTTCCAGCAAAGTGTCTATCATTGTCAACACATAAGATTGTGTTTATGAGTCCAAGCTTCCATCTTGGAACCTAATTCACTTGTGTGACATTTGGTCTTGATGTCTGTTATCTCATGAGCTCACTCTTCCTCTTTCAACCTCCATAGCCATACTCTAGATCCAACATTTTTACATGGTATCAGAGCCCAGTCGGGCATGGCCTAAGCTCAACTCAACTTGTCTCTTTACTCTCTTGGTCTCTCTCAACTTCAATTCAACTCAATGGCAACTCAAAACTTCATCTTCAACTTCCACCTTGTGGCAGCCATAGTAGCATGTACCTACCCTACTTGGAGTTTTCATATCTCACTCTATAGGCCATATCTCATTGAGCTTCCTTCCGAAGAATTGTTTCTCTACTTCCAAAGCTTCTCTATGGTACTTCGGAGCTGACATTGGTGGAGTATATGCCCAGCATTATTGAAAAATGTGATCGTTTTCCAGATTGTGCCCTTTCTGTTTGTACTAACGATTCCACCTGTGCGCGCAAAAAAGGGGTCTTCCTTTTATAACTCAAGAAGGCAGTTTGGTCACTTTGTCTAACCATATCATGAATCTTCCCGAATGGGCAAAGGAATATTTCCTTTACTGTCAGGGCATAAGGCAAATTAGTAGTGGGATTTTGCCCATCCGTCTTAATGTCACCCTTCTCAAGGAACCAAACCTATTTGTAGGCTACTTCCAATGCACATCATCATGCTTAAATCTAGATGGCCTCCCTAACTACAAGTAGTAGCATTTCTTGGAAGCTCTTATCAAGTGCACCAAGCAATGTGGTAGATGGGTGGGAACTTGACAAAGGAAAGACTTGAGATAGTCTTGTATGGCAAGTGATGCCTCCCTAAAGCCCTTACATGTTTCCCTATGGATGCATACATTGAAAGCCTACTTACTGGGGTGGAATTTTTTCTTAAACAGCAAAATAATATGTTAGTGCAAGCCACTAGGAGGTATTGGGTGATGCCCTTAATGAATTTCACTTTAGTGCTCTCTAAAACTCAAATAAAAGATGAAGATAGTAATGTTGCCCTAATGAATTTTACTTTAGCTCTCTTCAACTCAAATGAAAGATGGAGATGATAATGTGAATTGAGGATCCCCAAGGTAATCTACACATAGATGAGTCTTATGTCTTATGAAATTTTTGAGAACATCTCTATGCTATTATGGGCTCCAAATCTAACCCATTTGTTGAGTATGATAAACTCTTCTCAAGCTTCGTAGGAGATTCAATCTCCCCTATTCCAACAAAAGACGTATTGTGGCTTGAGAAGCCTTTTATGTTGGAGGAGATTCAATTCACTATCATGAAAATGAAGACTAGTAAAGCACCTATTTCGAGTGGATTCCTTATTGAAGTCTTCCAAGAACTGAAGGATGTGAGAGGCAATGACTTGGTTGAGATGCTAAATTACTTGAGAAAGTCTCAAAACACCTTTCAATCAAGGATTGATTAACCAAAAATTGAAATTCCCCATGCAAATAATAAGTGTCCAATTGGCATCCATTAATGATGCTAAGTTTCTCCTACAAGGTATATGTCGAGGTTCTTGTTGTTCGAGTGAAGCCCCAGGTATCTCACATTGTGTATCCTCCTCAGTAATATGGATTCGTACATGGAAAGAGGATCCAAGATGTAGTCCTTAACTTGGAATTTTTTTATAGATCTAGCTCTTAGTATGTGGTCAGGTTGACCAACATGGGCCGCAACAAGGCCTATGATCATGTTAATTGGGCATTTATTAAAGGTGTCCTTGCAGCTCTCAAGTTTGGACCACTCTTCTCAGGCATGGTGAACTTTAGTTTTAGTAGTGCTATTGCTCTCATCAATAATAATGGTTTGATTTCAAGGCCATTTGTGAAAAGTGAGAAGGATCGAAGCTTGCACACGAGCTATGGCGGGAGAGCAAGAGTAAGAAAGAGAGAGACAAGAAATGGGAACTCCAACAGTCACAATGTGTGATCGGGCCTTCCTTTATTTACTAGTCACTAAAAAAATGAATGTAAAGAATAAAGTGATGTGATGGGCGCCCGCCACCTGCAGTGTGCAGTGGCGGGTATTGTCAGTGTAGTAATACACGAGGCGGCACGGCGGAGGCGCCTTTACCCCAACAACCTCCCACTTAAAGGCGAATCTGCCCCAGTGAGAGAGAAAGAAAAGAAAAAAGACAATACAACTGTACATAGGTACAAGGGATGGGCAACATCTCATCCAACGCCCATCAATCTCCTGAGGAAGGCAAAGCGCTCAGTAGTGAGGCTTTTCGTGAGCAGATCTGCAGGATTCTCGTCAGTGGAGATCTTGACAATGTCAACAGACTTGTCCTCCACGACACCACGTATGAAGTGATACCTCATCTCAATGTGTTTTGTCTTCGCATGGAAGACCGGATTCTTAGCCAACTAAATGGCACTCATAGAATCCGAATGTAGTGTAGTATAGCATCAATCCCAAGGTCAGCAACTAGACGGCCTAGCCATATGGCCTCCTTGCAAGCCTCAGTGGCTGCAACATAATCGGCCTCAGTGGTAGACAAAGCCGTACACTTCTGAACCCTGGACATCCAAGAGACAGCACCTCCAGCATAGGTGAATACATAGCCAGAAGTGGACTTCCTACTACCTGCATGTCCTGCATAATCAGAGTCAGTGTACCCCATGACCCCTGTATCCTGGCTACCATAGCAAATACACATATCTGTTGTACCCTTCAGGTACCTCATGATACCCTTCACGGCATCCCAATGTTTCCTACCAGGTGTAGCCATATAGCGTGCCACAACACCAACTGCAAAGGCAATATCTGGACGAGTGGCTGTCATGGCATACATCAAACTGCCCACGACTGAAGCATAAGGGATCTGGGCCATCTCAGCCCTCTGCTCATGTGTCTGTGAACAATCGGCCTGTGATAACTTCACATAAGAAGGCAATGGACAGCCAATAGGCTTTACGTCCTGCATGCGGAAGCGCTCAAGGACTTTATGAATATACTCCCTCTGTGACAAGTAGAGGAGTCTCTGATGCCTGTCACGTCTAATGCGCATACCAAGTATGTGAGAGGCATGTCCCAAATCCTTCATCTCAAAGCTCTTCTTCAGCTGAGATTTAAGAGCATCTAGCTCATCATGAGCGTTCCCTGCTATCAGCATATCATCCACATAGAGTACCAAAATAAGCAATGAACCATCACGGGCTTTCTTCGTGTAAAGACACGGATCCATAGCACTCCTGCTGTAGCCCTGTTGACTGCATAAAGGCATCAAACTTATGATACCATTCCCTAGGTGCCTGCTTCAAGCCATAAAGACTTTTCTTCAACATGCACGCTAGGTGCTCCCTGCCAGGTTCTGCAAAGCCCTTAGGCTGCTCCATATAGATCTCATCATGCAAGCCCCCATGTAAGAAAGCCGTCTTGACATCCATCTAATATAGATCTAAGTCAAGCTGAGCAACCAAAGCCAAGACCAAGCGCAGGGTGGTCATCTTAACCACAGGAGAAAAGACCTCATCAAAATCTACACTATGCTCCTGCTTAAAATCCTTTGCTACCAATCTAGCCTTATATGCCGGCTTGGGGTGTCCAGGGGTACTTTTCAGCTTGTACACCCACTTGCATGGCAAAGCCTTCTTGCCCTTAGGCAAGGCAACCAAATCCCAAGTCTCATTCTTATGCAAGGAGTCGATCTCAGACTGCATAGCCCTCTCCCAGGAGTGACTGTCACCCCTGCGCATAGCCTCATCATAAGTGAAAGGCTCTCCTACATCTGTAACCAAAATATAATGCATAGAGGGCTGAAATCTATCAGGTGGACGTCTGTCTCTAGCAGACCGTCTCACTGCGGGCTCTGCTGCCTGTCCAGCTGCCTATCCAACACCCTGACCATGAGCTTCTGCTGCAGCTATAGGCTATCCAACTGGCTGTGCAGAAGCTTTAGGCTCCTCCTGAAAGATCACTCTGCAGATCTCAACCACTTTCTCAGGCTGCCTGTGCATCTTGTCTTCATGGAAGACTACATCATGGCTACATACTATTTTCCGCGCCTGCGAATCCCATAGGCGATAGCCCATCTCTCCTGAATCACCATAACCAAGAAAGATGCATTTAATGCTCTTTGGATCCAAATTACTCCTCTTGTCCTTGGGCACATGGCAGAATGCCTCACATCCAAAGACACTGAGACGCGCATAAGAGAGTGGCTTACCAGCCCAAACTTCCTCTGCAACCTGGAAATCCAATCCACTAGAAGGCGATCGGTTTATGACATGCACTGCCGTACTAACTACCTCAACCCAAAAGCTCTGTGGTAGACCTGCATGGCTAAGCATAGAGCAGACACGCTCCTGAATAGTCCTGTTCATGTGCTCAGCCAAACCATTCTGGGCAGGGGTGCAAGGGGCAGTCAACTGACACTTAATATCCCTGTCATCACAAAACTGCTCAAAAGCACGTGAGACATATTCTCCCCCATTGTTAGTCCTAAGGCATTTCAGCCTATACCCAGTCTGGTTCTCAACAAGAGCAAGCCAATGCTGAAAGACTACCAAGACATCGGATTTTTGCTTTATGGGATAAGCCCACACTTTCCTAGAAAAATCATCAATGAAGGTAACAAAGTACTTCGCGCCACCCATAGACATACACGGCATGGGCCCACAAACATCTGAATGCACCAAAGCCAAGGGCTCACTTATACATGGCCTACCCTATTTCTTATGCGTAGACCTATTCTGCTTACCATAAAGACAATGATCACACGAGTCAAAACGTGCATAGTCCAAAGGCGGAAGATACTACAAACCAGATAACATTTTCATTCCCTTCAAAGACATATGCCCCAAACGGGCATGCCAAAGTGATACATGTGGGATAGAGCCCACTGCCAAAACATGGTATACAAAAGACCCAGATACAACAAGAGGATAGAGGCTGCCAGCCTTGGCGCCTCTAGCAAGCACAAGTCTGCCTTTGGTAATCTTCCAGGCAAAATCCCCAAAACAAACATGAAACCCTGCATCATCCAACTGTCCTGCAGACATAAGACTGCGCGTAAGCGTAGGTACATGACGTACATCCCTAAGCAAAAAGGAACTGCCAGTGGAAAACTGCAACTGAATATCTCCACAGCCCACAATATCAAGAGACATGTCATCTCCAAGTCTAACTGATCCAGATACAGTACGGTAAGAGTGAAACCACTCACGGTAAGGCGTCACATGGAAGGACGCACCTGAATCCAATAACCAGCACTGTGACAATAGGCATAAGCGGCCCAAATGCTAGTCAAGTCGACCAAACTGCCAATGAAAAACCAATAACAACGGAGCAAATGCGATGCTCAAAAGCATTCTGGAATCACGATCATGAGTTCGAAGTCGATCCCCAAAGTGTAATACATCATGACATAACCCATAGCATACATCCGGTATCGATAGAGAAGCAATACATGTGACAAATGAGCTTCAGCCCGCTCATGTACAGCAGCTCTAAACAGTCCAAAACTGTCAATTTCCAACCCAAAAACAATGCCAAATCATGGGCAAATCGAATGCATACATTCCCAAGACATTAGGCATCATGTAGACCGCATACGGGCATCAAACAGGGTAACCGGAGTAGAGTATAAGCATCAAATGCCAATGCCAAGTGTGGTTGCCCTATTTCCAGCACTGTATAATAGTAAATAACAGTCCCAAATCACCCAATATTTCAGGCCAAAATCATGGCATAATCATGTGCATACATTCCCAAGGCACTAGGCATCATGTAGACCGCATACTGGCATCAAATAGCACAACCAAAATGGAGTATAAGCAACAAATGCTAATGCCAATGGTGCTGCCCTGTTTTCAGTCTGTTATGACACTTTATGACAGTCCCAAATCTGAAGAAATCAGCCCCGAATGATCAAGACCAATGCCCAAAGCTTGAATGACATCAAACATGAAGTCTATAGCCCTCTTGATCAAGGTAGAGAGCAAGAAGCAATGGCCAAGTGTGGAGCTGAAGTAGACGAGTGCTAAAAGCCTGGAAAAAAATGGTGCAATCTGCCCTGTTGGTGCTGAACTTGCTGCTGCTCCACATGGGCTGAAAAGGGGGTAATGGGGGGCTCAAGAAGGGCCTATCAAAGGCCTATGATAAGCCTCTTTAAGCCTTGATAGGTGTAAGGCACAATATGAGGAGAATAAGCTTTAAGGGTTTGAAGCCATGGCTGTCCTTGCTATTTGCAACCTGTAGACTGAAATAAAACCCTGAAAGAATGATCAAATACCTCAGTATCAATGCCTTGAAGGTGCTCGGGAAGCCGAGGAGTAACGGGAGCTCGGGGAGATCGGATATGGCTGCCGGGATGGAGATCCAATGCATGAAGGGAGTCGATGCGAAGGTAGAGAAGCACCCAGTCGAGCTCGAGCAAGAGGAAGCCAAGCTCTGATACCAGTTGAAAGGTGAGAAGGATCGAAGCTTGCACACGAGCTATGGCGGGAGAGCAAGAGCAAGAAAGAGAGAGACAAGAAATGGGAACTCCAACAGTCACAATGTGTGACCGAGCCTTCCTTTATTTACCAGTCACTAAAAAATGAATGTAAAGAATAAAGTGACGTGACGGGCGCCCGCCACCTGCAGTGTGCAGTGGCGGGTATTGTCAGTGTAGTAATACACGAGGCGGCACGGCGGAGGTGCCTTTACCCCAACAATTTCAACTAAGAAGGTCAATTCGATATGGGTGCCCAATAGCACCCATGTTTTTGCATTAAAATTTGATCCTTTCTTACGCAATATTGACAATAAAATTTAGGAAGGTGCTATTAGAGGGATTTCTCTCCTAAATCAATCAATTGCTATACCAATTTTTATGTTGATGACAAGGTTCAATTGTAGTTGTGAAGAAAGCTATTATTGACACACTCATAATTGCACTCTGAGTTTGCAGCCTTATCTACTAAAGTGAATCGAACTAAAATTGAATTGCTCTTTCTCTCCCAAGGAGAACCTAAACCCTCGCTCCTCAACTATATCTTTAAGATTATTAATCCGGTAAGATCATTAGCTATTTGGGAGCTCCCACTCGGATGGGCATTATGACAAAGCAAAGATTTCAATGGTACCTCCAAAATATTCAAGATAATGATAGAAATGGATGAATGTCCCCCTTTCCTCGGTTGGGAAGCTAACAGCTCTTAAAAATATTATGATCTCTACCATTGTTTGTATAGTTTGGTTATTTAGTTCTAGTAAATCTACATGGTCTCAAGTTGAAAAAATCTTCAGGCACTTCTTGTGGACCAAAAACGATAGGAAAGTGCTACCCCAAATTAGATGGGATTTCCTCACTAGCAACAAAGAGGATGTAGGGGTCGAGTTGGTGGATAAGTCTTATGGCTCTCCTTGCCTTAATGAAGAAGATGCATGACTCCCTTGGCATTCTTTGGGACTAGAAAATTCAAATCAAAGGCTCTATATTGTGCAACCTTGATTGGTAGCTTGTAATTTGTAGTTGCTATCTTCTTCTCAAAGTTTCTCAATTAAAGATGGCATAGATGCTTGTGAGACCTTGGCAAGCTATCATCATAGGCCAATTGGATGACAAAGATGACAAAGAATGGAGATGCATCCCTAAGCAATAATATTTAGTTGAACCTTTTTGCCTCTGGCAACTTGCTACCCCTCTGGATAGTAACCACAATATGGGTAAACAAATGTGTCTTTGTGGACTAAGGAATTAGGATTAGCTTTGGGACTCTAATCATCATTGATGGCATCAACTAGGAGGTATAGATTTGTCTTTTAATTTTTTAGTGCTACACAAGCAGTGACTAGACCATGTCGTTGAGCATAGGAAGATTGACTAGCCCACTTTGGTTATGTCCAAGCCGAATGCCCTACTCTACTCACTTGAGAGTTTGGAGGCAAATTGTTCCCTAAATGAAGAACACGATAGATTTTCGTTCTCCATCCTCAACCATCCCTATGAAAACCTACAAGAAATGCCAAAAGAATTGCCCCCATGCTGGTCCCCTATCACGATAGCAAAAGCTCAAAAGAATTAGGAAGGCCACACCTTCTTTTAGGTTGAACATTGTAAGATGGCATATAGTTGCCAAAAAGTTGCTGCTCAACGCATCACTTGCCAAGAGGATGCCAATTAGTCTATTTTTTTCTCTTTGTAAGGAAGTGGAAGAAGACAAGGGACACCTCTTTTGGGATACCCCCCATATCAGCCCCACCTAGTGCAAGCTCAAAGGATGGCTCAGAGCAGCAAGCTTGAAGCATGATGTCAGGATGCCCACTACTCTATTCGAGCATCAGGTTGTGTTGGATGATGCCTTCAAGAAATTAATTAGTCTGTTATCTATTATTGCTCTCAAGTTCATATGTTTGAAAAGAAATGAGAATGTTTTGAGAAGCTACATCAAGAAGCCTCCAATTGAGTCAATTATTGCTTTGGAACAAAGGTCTTGCAACACTAAGGAATGTTGAGCCTAGGCATTGGATTTTCGAGTTGTTTTTAGGAAACTAGAAGCTTTAGGTTAATTGTTGCTAGTCACATCTATGATGTTGTGAATATTTACTTCTAAAATAAATGTCATTTCACCACATTGCCAAAAAAAAACTTATAAGAAAATAAAGTAAATATATTTAATATTATATTTGTATGCAACAATCACCAACAAAATGTCTAAGTAGGATTACAAAAGTTTTCATTACTTTCATACCCATGTTTGCTAACATAGGACCCCAATCAACTTCTTCAACATTCTTTAGAGAAAATGTAGACATAAACATAAACATATCTAAAGTAATAAGAGACAAGGATGGTCTCTCATCACTATTTACTCAATCTATTTTAGAAATTCCTATTTAAACAACTAAAATTGTATACAACACAACCACAATTTGCCATAACTCATACAAAGTTCGAATCATTTACATCTAGTCCATCTCAACACCATATTGTTCCCAAGATTCAAGGAGTCCCTTTGAAGGGTAGGACTTAAACAGATATAAGATAAACCTCTGTAGCTCACCTAGATTGAATCAAAGGTCTCTCTCCTTTTAAAAGCTGAGATAGATACTATTGAACATCATGCCTCTTACTTGTGGATCTCTTGAATAGTTTTATGGTAAAATATATTGGCTATGTTAAATAAAGTATGATCTTAAAACCTTTTATCAAAGTTAATATCAAAATTTGAATGAAGTCCTTGGCTAACTATGCACATTCATTAGTGTGGTTATATCTTGTCCTTTACCAACTAGTGAGGTGAATTGCAAGACATGCTGATGTATAACACCATTTATCCTTAAATGAGAATACTTTGTTATTAGTTGTCTCCTTGAAACTGGTTAAGCACTTACAATTGTTTGCAAACACACTTGTAATATACTGATTTTTTAAGAGACTAATAAGCACATCTATTTCTCTCCTAATCATTGTTATATCCACATCATTTTCTTGAAACTTTTAGATTACTATATTGACCTCCTTGAGCACATTAGCGATGAAATGAATGATGAACAACAATGATGAAGCTTTTGTATACACTGTTGGATATATTTACTAATCCAACATTCCAACAATATAGGCATCACTTTCAACAACTTGATATAATAACAAAGTAAACAATTTAGGCATGGAGCTAAAAATGAACCAACATAAATATTAAGTATACTGATTCTAAAACATACAAAATATAGAACACCATGCAAATATATACCCTTTTATGACATCACCATAAGACAATCATCTTACTCTATGCATCCTTGTGATCTCAAAATTCCTAAATCGAAAGGCAAGAATGAGTTTACCCACTTTGACTCTTTGAAGACAAGAGTTCCCTATCCATTCTCAAACTTTGTTAGAAAAGCTATCAACATAACTCAATGCATCAAAGTAATCACAAGATCTTTTCTATGGGCAATACAATGTATCCCCAAAAAATGCTGCATCCTTACAAACCTTTGCAAATAATCTAGATCTTTTTCCAACCATATCTATGATATTATCAAAGCCTCTAACAACCATTTTACTAAGTGGAAAATCCAACCATTGCAACACTTTTAAGATGCCTTCATTCATGGTTTGAGCTTTGCCATCATGAACGTCAATCAATGATGCCAGGAGGCATATTTCACGGTGGATTTCGTGCCACGGTGGATTCCGTAAACTTTGTTGACCGAGGCTCATACACAAAGTGGATTCTTTGTGCAAGAAGTTGATGGGGACGCCTATCCTTTTCGGGCGTTTCATTAATTTGGTGTGTACATGGGTGATTCCATAGCAGGTGATTCCGCAAAATACATATTAAATTAATAAACGTTTATGAGTTTAGAGTGCGCACTCATAATAAATTAAGGTTAGGATTGATTTCTAACAAGTTAATTTATTTATGTAGCTGAAGACTGCTAGGTATTCACTTTTGTCGGTTTAATTGTATTATTTTACTAACAATTGTGAATGCTTCAGTTGATGTGTAGAGATAGCAGCAATGGCGGAGGAAAGCATTGGAGGATAGCGTGTATTCGAGTTATCACTTATATTTTGATGGGCGCATACCTTAGGCATGGCGCCTATATTTTATCCCGCCTATTTATTGAGGCGTTGGATATTTATTTATTATTTTGTATGCGCATGAGTGCACAATTATGATATTTGTATTTGGGCATTGTATTGGGACGCCTGACTCCTTGGGCGCCCGCTCATTAGCTTTATTTCTATTTTGTGCTAAAGCAAACTCAAAAGCCAAAAGCATGCTATTTTGTAATTTGGGCTATTAATACATAAAATACATGCTTTGTGGAGCGGTCGCACAAGGCATGGGGGAAGATTGCACCCAATTGGTCTCTTGTTTATGTCGTGCATGCTTTTTACCTTGAGTTTTGTGCAAAAAGTAGAGTTCCTTTGTTCTTGGGGACCTTCCGGCATTCACTATGCGAGCATACGAAAACGGTGGCAGGACGTGCTAGGCGGCGAAAATTCCCCCGAGGACATGAATATGTCCTAAAATTTGACGACTGGTGGAGAAGCTTAAAGCTTCTTAGTACTCTAAGTCTACTAAGGGTCTCCAACTACTCAAGTTCAAATTCACCTATCCTGCAAGTTCTGTAAGTCATCAGTCACGTAAATCTACCAAGTTGATCAAGTTTTGTAAGTCTGCAACTTTGCAAGTCCGGCAAATAACCTGAAGTCAAAACTGACTTGTGCTCAGAACTCCTATAAGGACTGTTCCTGCGCAGAAGTACCGAACTGTAAAGTTGTTTCTTGGAAGGTACTCTTCGCATACGCAGACTTGCTGAACCAGTTTCAGCACTCGCAGAAGGTCAAAACACAGATTTTTCAAAGATTTCAAATCCCATAATTGCCAAAGACGAAGACTGTGAAAGCCACACAAAAAATATATATATAAGCCTTGTACACCCAATCTTGAGCTACGCTCATCTCGCTAATTGGATTTTGAGAGTGTCAGGTCTTTTGAAGTTTTGTAGGATGACGGAACAAAATATGGATTATTTGATGGCTGAAGGGGATCTTCCTGAACCTACAATGGAGCAAAAGTTGGATTTAATTATGATGCAGTTGGACGAAGAACGAAGAGCCCGGCAAGCATTGCAAGTTCAATTGGCCAATTTACAAAGATCGACTACCAACAAAGAGGAACCACAATCTGAAGATCTTATCCGACGTACCATCGATGCGACTCTCAAAGCTCAATCCATCAGCAAAGAAACCAAGATAAGTAAAAGAAATTTCAAATTCCATACTTTCAATGGCACTCGAGATGGAAAAACTGTTCTTGCATTCATCAGTCAGTTTGATGATTACTTTCATGAGGAAACATATGCTGAAAAAGATAAAATCAAGTGTGTCACTAATCATTTAGTGGATAGAGCATCTCTTTGGTGGACCGTGGTTCGTAAGAGTATAGGTTGTCCCACTACCTGGGAAAGTTTCAATAAGAAGTTTATGTAGAATTTCCTTCCTCCACAATTCCATGAAAAAGCCATAAAGCAATGGGACCTTCTTCAGCAAAGAGATCGTGAGCCTATTTCTCAGTACACCGAATGCTTTTGGAATGCATTACTCCAGTTACGCATGCTTGAAGACATACCTAAAGCAACTCATAAGCGCAAGTATATGTCTGGATTACTTGGGCATTACTACGCTGAAGTCAATATGTTCAAGCCTGCAACTCTTGAAGATGCAATTTCTTTAGCTCATGATACTGAAGACAAGCTTCGTGGAAGAGACAAGCGTCCACAACAATTTCAAGCAAATGGTAACTATGGATTTAAGCAATTCAATTCAAATTTTAGAAGATTCAATCAAGGTCGATTTCCTTCATCATCTTTTTGTAAGTCTTGGACAAAACCACCGGCTTTGCCATCGAATACCAATCAAAACCCTAAGCCAACTTCACAGCCAAATCCTAATATTCCTAGACTTCCTACCATTGCAAACAATGTATCTAAACCCAAACCTATAGTGTGTTACAAACGCCAATCGAAGAAGCCACCTGTCCATATCAACTATCTTGGAACAATGGAAGATGAAGAACATGAAGAAATGCCTGACTTTACAGAAGATGAAGACGGCATTACCACTCCTTCGGATACTTTACCAGGTATGCCAACTCCACATTCTTTGTTGACAATGAAATGTTTAGTGCATGGAAAAGAAAATATCATTTTGCATGATGATGGTAGTACTCATGATTTTATTTCTGCAAAGTTAGTGAAAGAATTGAAATTACAAACAGTTCCTACGCATTATTGCATTAAGGCAGCATTCTTAGGCACAAGGTATAATGGAACACAAGAAGTACATGATTTAGAAATTCAAATTGGTGAATACACTGAAAGAAGGAAGTTTCTAGTTGTACCATTACAGTCCATTGATATTATTTTAGGTATGCCTTTGCGTCATCAGCATAACCCTGATATAGATTATTCCACGCATTCAATTAATATTTATTTTCAAGGAAAACATATTACATTGTATGGTATGCATGCATCTAGTGCTTTTCCACTGCTTTCTCATACTCAAGCTAAACATGCATTACGCAAAAGTAGTAAATCTTATCTAATTTGGGTGAATGAACTGCAAGCTAAAGAAAAACATATGCACCCTAGGCATAAAGAATTCCTTGCACAATTTAAAGACTGTTTTGCAGAAGATCTACCACCTGATTTACCTCCTTCACATCCTGAAGACCACAAAATAGATTTAATTCCTGGTACACAACCACCTTGTAAAGCACCATATAGGCATAACCAGATAGAGCAAAAAGAAATTCAAAATCAAGTTGAGGAATTACTAAATAGAGGATTGATTAGACCTAGTAGTTCTCCATTTAGTGCACCTGTTTTGTTGGTAAAGAAGAATAATAATACTTATCGTATGTGCATTGACTATCATGCTCTAAATAAAATTACAGTAAAGAATAGATATCCAATTCCTAGAGTCGATGATCTTATGGATAAACTGCAAGGTTCTGCCATATTTAGTAAAATAGATCTTAAATCTGGTTATCATCAGGTGAGATTAGATAAGTCTGACATATTCAAGACTGCATTTAGAACACAATTTGGACATTATGAATTTTTAGTGATGCCTTTTGGATTCACTAATGCACCTGCTACATTTAGTAGAATGATGAATCGCATATTTTTGAAATATCAGCATTGTGTTATTGCATTCTTTGATGATATCTTGGTCTTTAGTAAAAATGAGAAAGAACATTATGAGCATCTGTCCTTGGTTTTCAAGTTGTTGAAAGATAATCAATTGTATGCTAATCCGAACAAGAGTGAGTTCTTTCAAACAGAAATTGAATATTTAGGTCATATTGTATCATCAGATGGTATTAAGGTTGACCCTAAGAAGATAGAAGCAATATTGAACTGGCCTATACCTAAAAATGTGCATGAGTTACATTCTTTTCTAGGTCTTGCTAGTTTTTACAGGAAAATTGTGAGAATTTTTTCATTACTTGCTTTGCATTTGACTAAACTTTTAAAGAAAGGTATTGTTTCTCATTGGTCTGATAATCAACAGAAATCCTTTGACTTATTGAAACATGCATTAACCCATGCTTCTGTATTACAACTACCTGATTTTAATAGACCATTCTTTTTAGTAGTTATTGATGCTAGGGGATCTGGAATAGGAGCCGTACTTATGCAATATAATCATCCCATAGCCTATTCTAGTTGTAAACTGAAACCCTCCAAACTTAAATATTCCACATATGATAAATAATTATTAGCTGTGGTACAAGCTTTAAGATAATGGAAACATTACTTAATGGGTTCTAAGTTTATAATTAAGACTGATCAACAAAGTATTAGACATTTACTTAGTCAACCCCAAATATACGACATATCAAATGGGCAGCTTTTATTCAGAGTTTTCATCCTATTATTCAATATCAACCAGGTTAAGAAAATGTAGTGGCCGATGCATTAAGTAGAAGACCCACCATTCATAATATCTCTATTATATCATTTGATTCTCTAACTCCTATGAAAGATACTTATCATCAGAACATTACTTTTCATGCTGATTGAAATAAATTAGTTGGAAATAACTAGATTCCTATTGATTCACTATCTAATAATGATGGATTCATGTTTTATGAAAAGAGATTATGTGTTACAGTTCCATTTAGATCTTTTGTTTTGAATGAGATTCATTGTCCTCCATATCAAGGTCATAGAGGTATCATATCCACTTTACGTACATTGACTGAAGATTTTTATTGGCCACATATGGACATTGATGTATCTAACTTTGTTTCTGAATGTTTGATTTGTCAAAGAGTTAAGAGATATCATGGTAAACTATATGGATTACTTATGCCTTTATCTATTCCATCAAGACCATGGGAACAGATTTCTATGGATTTTATTACTGGTTTACCTAATACTAAAGCTAACCATGACATGATTTGGACTGTAGTAGACAGGTTTAGTAAACAAGCATATTTCATTCCATGTAAGAAAACTTTAACAGCATCTCAAGCAGCACAATTGTTTTTGAAAACTGTTTTCACTAATCATGGATTACCAAAAGTTATTATTTCTGATCGTGATTCTAGATTTTGTAACAACTTTTGGATTACTTTTTCTAACCTAGGAACAAAGATTGATTTTTCATCTGCATTTCATCTTGAAACTAATTGGCAAACAAAAGCCACTAATAGTACTATTTTAGATCTTTTACATGTTTACACTATTTCTAAACCACAGACATGGGACACACATTTGCATTTACTACAGTTTGCATATAACAATACACCTCACACATCTACAAAGAAAGCACCGTTTGAAGTGATTTATGGTTATAGATTGTCTACACCTGTTGCATCTTTATCAAATAGAATTCAGAGTGCTGATGATATTGCTACTATGCACGCTACTATTTTTTATGAGGTTAAAGATATGATTGCCAAAGCCTAGCAATCATATACCAAACAAGCCAATAAGAAAAGACAAGCAATGAATTTCCAAATCGATGACTATGTCTGGTTGAGAATAGAAAAACGTAGATTACAAAGTGTAGATAAACACCCAGTTGTGAAATTAGCACCTAGATTCTATGGACCATTTAAGATCATTCATAAAATCAATGACAATGCATTCAAGTTAGAATTACCACTTCACTAGAAAACTCACAACACATTTCACATTAGTTTATTACGACCCTTTAGAGGCCAATTACCTATACACCCTGTTTACGAAAACCCACATTTGTTAGATGAAGAGACTGAAATACTTGAACCTGAAGCTATCCTAGATACTGACTTTATGACCACTAGAACTGGCCGAAGATATTCTAGATATTTAGTCAAGTTTAAAAACCATCCTGTAGAGGAAGCCCAATGGATGCACGCTAGAGACTTAAATGCTTTCCCCACTCTGTTAGCTCCACATTGAGCTAATAGCAATTGAGGTCAATTGATATCCCACGCCGGGGATATGATGCCAAGAGGCATATTTCACGGTGGATTCCGTGCCACGGTGGATTCTGTGAGGCTTCACGGTGGATTCCGTAAACTTTGTTGACCGAGGCTCATACACAAAGTGGATTCTTTGTGCGAGAAGTTGATGGGGACACCTATCCTTTTCGTGCGTTTCATTAATTTGGTATGTACATGGGTGATTCCACAGCAGGTGATTCCGCAAAATACATATTAAATTAATAAACGTTTATGAGTTTAGAGTGCGCACTCGTAATAAATTAAGGTTAGGATTGATTTCTAACCAGTTAATTTATTTATGTAGCTGAAGACTGCTAGGTATTCACTTTTGTCGGTTTAATTGTATTATTTTACTAACAATTGTGAATGCTTCAGTTGATGTGTAGAGATAGCAGCAGTGGCGGAGGAAAGCATTGGAGGATAGCGTGTATTCGAGTTATCACTTATATTTTGATGGGCGCATACCTTAGGCATGGCGCCTATATTTTGTCGTGCCTATTTATTGAGGCGTTGGATATTTATTTATTATTTTGTATGCGCATGAGCGCACGATTATGATATTTCTATTTGGACATTGTATTGGGTACGCCTGACTCCTTGGGCGCCTGCTCATTAGCTTTATTTCTATTTTGTGCTAAAGCAAACTCAAAAGCCAAAAGCGTGCTATTTTGTAATTTGGGCTATTATTTGAGCTTGAAGATGATTAATACATAAAATACATGCTTTGTGGAGCGCTCGCACAAGGCATGGGGGAAGATTGCACGCGATTGGTCTCTTGTTCATGTTGTGCATGCTTTTTACCTTGAGTTTTATGCAAAAAGTAGAGTTCTTTTGTTCTTGGGGACCTTCCGACATTCACTACGCGAGCATACAACATCCGATTTGCGCACCAATCAACCTCACAAAGAAGTTGCATGAGAGCTTGCATCACTATCTTTTAAGTATATAATATAAAGAAGCTGCATGAGAGACTACATCACTAACTTCCTTTTAATTTTTCCAATATATAATGTGCATGGCTAAGAGAATATATTTTTCCAAAGTTAGGTTTATGTAAGCCAAATATCAAAAAATGACATATTTGTTTTTTTCATGTAAGTTGCAAAGGTAAATTTTTTAAAGCCACCCGATACATGATTTGAATAACACTACATTATCAACGATAAGCTCCATATGTTTTTCAATGTGCTAAACATTTTTTGCTAGCCATGAATTTCTTATGGTAAACCACTTAAGTGATTCAGATGCGTTGTAAATAGCCAAATCTTGCTTCTCGATGGTTGCACTACCTTTCCCTCTCCAAAAGGGTTAAGCATATCCAATGCTGTGCAAATTGAGCACTTTATTCTTTCTTTCCTCTCCTTGTCTAAAATGGAATATGACCAAGGATACATTAACTTCCATGAAGATACACAAATGCGGATATATTTTATCTTTTTCCCATTTAATATACAAGTGTGTCCATTTTTATTTTTTGTGTGTTACACATTCAGGATAGTGAGCACTAATTGCTCGGTGCTTGCATTTCTATGAACTTTCTATACCTATAATTACATGTCAACCAAAATTTCAAATAATGTGGATACAATGAGAAATAGATATATGTGCAAGCCAGACAAATGCACCTTGCGTTTTTGTGAACTTTCTATACCTAGAATTACATGTCAACCAAAATTTCAAATAATGTGGATACAATGAGAAATAGATATATGTGCAAGCCATACAAATGCAACAATTACACACTCATGTACATCCCACTCATTTCTTTACATATACATTGAACTAGTAGCATAAATGCCCCTATAGCATACACTGCTATCAATACTAGATTTTAAGGCTATCATTCCAAATTATTAATATATATAGATCATTGAGATATTTACAAATATTAACCAATAGCATAACTTTTAAGATTTCAAAATTGTATCCAAGAGATATGCAAATAAGCAAAAAGAGAGATGAAGCAAAAAAAGAGATAGGGAACTCACCTAGCGTTGTTGAAATTTCAAATGCACCACCATAATGATATGCAAAGTGACAATACTCAAAGTTGTGCTTGCACATGAAAAACCCGATACTTAAACATTGAATAAGCATGACAATCTTAAAAAATCAATACTTAAATATATTTTAAAAATGTTGGTTTGAATGAAACTAAAAATACTAAGAGATTTACCTCTAACCATTGGTGACTAATATATCAGTAGTAGTGAGGGGAGCTTGTTGCAAGGATTTCAATGTTGATATGTAAACTCCCATGCTAACTCAAGACCACGGAGGTGACAAAAGCAAGGAGGGATGGGGAGAGAGAGAGAGAGAGAGAGAGAGAACACTTGATATATTGCCCTGGATAATGTGAACTAGAGAGATATATATTTGTAGATGATTGTGAGAGTGTGATGTTTGCATATAGGTATTAGTATTTAACATGTGATACCACATTTATTGTGAGAGTGTGATATTTGTGTGAGTGTAACATATTAATATAAGCTCATAGGTATTAGTATTTAATTGGTCCACTTCACATTTATTACCATTAAGTTTACTCACTTATAGAATATCAAAGAAGATTTTAAGAATTAAAGTCAAATTATTATTAAATTTCTACTTTTTAAAATTCTGACTTAAAAGTATTTATTATATTAAAAATATTAACTAAAATTTATTTGAAAGGTTTCATTTGAAATGTATTCTTATGTTGAAGGATGCATTTCTACTGTGATGGTTGACTACTTTTTTTTGCCTTTCCTTTGAAAGTCTATTAAAATGGCACCCTAGAAGGCCATTTTTATGAATGCCATTTCTTTTGAATGTTATGTTAGCCCTCTTGAAGGACGGTAAAACCTTATTTGAAGTGTGTTGCAAGCTTCAATTTTGAGGAGGAAATCTACGATGGCTCACCCTAGAGGAGATTGAGGTGAGATGGAGACATGAAGAAGATGAAATCAAATGGTTTATTGAAATACTTACATGTTTGAAAGAAGGGTAATCCACCTCCTATTTCACCAAAAGTGTTTCGATTTTGAGCTGCCTAAAATCTCAAGGAGGTAAATTACTTAGCCAAGGTAAGAAGACCCAAGATTATTTGAAAAGGGGTAATAGACACTTTCTCAAGACTTGGGAGTGTTGAAAGAAGCCCGCGCACCAAACTTCATACTTGGAAACGGAGGACCATGCAAATCTAGGTATACACACCCTCGACAAGACTAAACCTAGTTCTTTGGGAAACACTAATGAATAAAATTTCTAGTAGGGAGAGACTTAGCAAGGCAAGAGATATGTCTCCCCTTTGCCAATTTGCAAAATTGGATCTATGTACAAAGCAATACTAGTGTTTCTTGCATGTTTCAGCTCATAAGAGCGAAGTGAAGTTGTTGTGCTATTGCACACCAACTTTGCCTTTCTTACTTCTTCCTCGTAAATTGTATTTTGATTTTATCATATTTTTCTTGAATTTCTCTCAACATTTCTCTCTCTCTCTCTCTCTCTCTCTCTCTATATATATATATATTTATTTATTTATTTATTTATTTATTTATTTATTTATTTATTTTTCTTTATGCCTCAAAATAACAATTTTATTATGATGTTCACATACCAAAGTATAGATGCCTACCTCAACGTCGTACATTGATGGGGACTGGCATGTTCTTGGGTGACACCCTTACACCAAGCCAACTAGCCCACATGAGGGAGTGCATGCAAAAAATTAAGGTAGCCAAGGAGGAGGGCAAACTTGCCTTTTACATAGGAGGGAGAGTGGTTATCATGGAGAGGCGCCACAAATGATGGTATGAGACCTATGGGACCAACCTTGCAGTGGCAGTTTGGAGCTATAATGGGGCTCTCTGATTGGATGTGGAGCTTATGAGGAGACATTCAAAGAGAGAGATATGGTGTTCTACTCAGAGACACATTAGGGACCACATACTACACTTCCACATGTGATAGGCTATAGGTGGGAGTCAGATTGCAGGAAGGAGATACACACACACCATAGTAATCACAGGTTGGGAGGAGTGGCAGTGTTATTTAGGCAGGAGCTACAGTAGATGATCCAAGTACTCTGTAGAGATGAGAGAGTGTGTGGTGAGGAATGCACATTGTCTGTTGCCATATGCTATTTCCCCCCTATGACATCCTGATACATCCCACCCAAGGGGAAATCACCATATGTGGCATTGGATGAGGATATTTGGAAGTTCTTGAAGGAGAGAGATACTATCTTACTAGGAGACTTTAATGCCAAGATATCCTCCCATCATGTGTCTTTCTTTGATGCATGTGAGGAGATGCTATAAGAGTAGGATGTGTCAAATCTACAGTTGGAGAGGACATCTCAGGATATAGGATAAGTCACCGAATAAGGGAGGTACCTTGTGGAGATGGGCATAGCACATAGGTTGGCCATTCTCAATGGCCTGGCTAGATACCCCCTATCCGGCGCCTTTACATGTTATCCTCACCAACATGGTGCCAGCACAGTAGACTATATACTTGCTCCACTAATGCTAATATCTCACATCCAAGACCTCTCAATATCACCACACCTTCTCTAAGTTATAGTAGATCATGCCTACCTATCATTCACCATCGACCTCCGATTCATTAATACATAGACCCATTATGTAGCTCACAGACACCCAAGATACCTCTTTTCCAGAGAGACAAAAGATATCTATGAGGCAGAGATCCTTAGATTGTTACATGATGCAAACCCGGATGTACCATTACAGGAGCTGACTTAGCAGTTCAGTGGCCCTACACATCGTCATAGGTGTAGCCTTCTCACACTCACGGCCCACATAGAGAGCCTCCACTGGGGTGACGCCTTGGAATAGTTGATATGATGATGAGTGTCGTGAGACCATAGCATGGCTACAAAGAGAGATAGTACTAGGGTTCACTATCCACAATATAGGCACATATACTCTTTAGATGCCTCACACGGTGAAGAAGAGAACATTATTGGCCCAACTATTCTTGAGCCAAGATTCTAGAGAGGCTTGGAGGCTCTTCAGAGAGCATTGCTCGACAACACCTATTACATCCACCACTACATGGCTGGAGTATGCAACTCATCTTTATACTGTGGAGGCTCAGCCATCTCTTCCTAACCCACCTGAGCCTTGTCCAAAGACCACCACTTTCTTTACAGAAAGTAGGGTTTGATAGGCCATTGACTTAGCAAAGGAAAGGCATAAGATCATAATGGATTAGTAGCCGAGCACTTAATCCATACTAGAGATTTGGTGGTAGGATTCCTAGCTTACATGTTTAATGGAGCCATTTGTGAAGGCATACCAAAGAGCTAGTGCACAAACACTATTGTGCCTATCCTCAAGTCAAGGGACCCTACTTTACCCAATAACTATCAAACTATCATGGTTGGGCACACATTGGCTAAGCTATATGCTTCCATCCTCGAGCATGAGTTAAGCAAGTGGGCAGAGATGTGGGCTTAGAGCATAGGGACATGTTGGCTTTAGGAGAGACTTCTCCACATTGGATCACATCCTCACACTTAGAGCAATCATTCGGAGGAAAGTGCCAATGGCTAATAGACCTACTGCTACTTTGTGGACTTTCGCAAAGCCTTTGATGACACAATACCGAGAGATAGGCTGATACATAGCCATGGGAGTACCAAAAGAGCTTAGTTGGGGTATTTTGGCACTATATGAGAGGGTTGTGGGTAGATTATGGACACCTAAGGGCCTTTCGGCACCTATTCACTTCACCATTAGGGTGAGGTAGGGATACCCCCTCTCGCTGACATTATTTGGCCTATACATTGATGGGAATGCTCATTATATTTCATAGGAAGGATATAGAGGAGCTCACTATAGCTGGCACTTGGATACCTCTCCTATTGTATGTAGATAACATTGTATTGATAGCTGAATCTAGACAGGGCTTTTAGTGAGCCTTGGTAAAACCAAGGTAATGGTATTTAATACTACACCACAGTGGGTCAGGAGATCAGCACCTAAGTTCACATATGGACTTGAGGAACTGGAGTATGTGGACTCTTATACATACATGGGAGTCTTATTCACATGCCCATCTTTTCTATGCGAGAGACATCAAACACTAGATTGACTCGTGGATACATATCATTTGGTGGTTTGGAAAGGATGTGCTCACATGTGCAATTCTAGGAACCCCACACCAAGTATGGCTCTTTGATACACTGGTCACATCCACACTACTCTATGGAATACAGATATGGGGAACCAGTCTTGACCACCGTGATTTGTATGACAGATGGAGGTCGATGGAGAAATTCCTAGTGTCCATGATATCCAAGATGATCAAATGTAAGGCTTCAGTTCCACATAAGATCATCAGAGCTGAGCTAGAAGTTACACCGATTGTGGTGGAGGACCTCGCCCGATCAGTCGCATACATACATTTCCTTTGGGACTTACTCAGGCATAGATATACATGGTCAGCTCTTGAGTCCTCTAAGAAGCTTGCCAAAGAGGGTGATACTTCATGTTGGTATGCACAGATGTCAACTAGGTTTGAGCTACATGGCTTTATTATGGGCAAGTTACCCCCCTTCCAATACTCCCTTGATGCACCATCTCTTGATTTGGGCACGATTGATCATGCCATTTAGCTTAGCCGATCTAGATGTCCTAGGTCTCAACACAAACACCACAATGACACCTTTATAGGCGGATACAATGGATTATTGCTTGAGCTAGAGTTAGGCTCTCCATACCCACATGAGATTGTACCATTTGGAGCTCATTTTTGTTACTAGATAGAGCTCTATGTTTTACACATAGACATAGTTAGTTTCCTTTCTTATTTTGCTTTATGCTGCATATTTTGCCTAGAGAGTTATACCATCATACACATGATTGTAACTCATGGTCTCATAGGCCATTTTGGCATTTTGTAGATGTCAATATATCATTTCATTCTCTCTCTCTCTCTCTCTCTCTCTCTCTCTCTCTCTCTCTCTCTCTCTCTCTCTCTCTCTCTCTCCTCTCCTCTCCTTGTGCAATTGCAAGGGCTACAACTTCGTGGGCTAAGGGTTAAGACTCTCTCTGTCTATGTGTGGAGTTTGTCTCATAATAATGGGTATTGAACGCACTATATTAAATTATGCACTTGTGTGTGTGTGTGTATCTGTGTGTGTGTGTGTGTGTGTGTGTGTGTGTGTGTGTGTTCAAGGGTCATACTTATAAGGTAACTGTCTCATGCACTCAACACTCACTTCATATTTGTGGATGTGGGGGATTGTCTACATGTATCTGTGTGCATGTTTAATCTATTGAGTCATATGCCCTGAAAGAGGTACACACACACACACATTCCCCCACTCACATGTGTTCTCTCTCTCTCTCTCTCTCTCTCTCTCTCTCTCTCTCTCTCTCTCAAGTGCTTCTCTTGTAATAAGTAGAATATAGTGTATTGTCTAGTGCACTCAACACACTCTAGTTTGTGCGTGTGTATTTCATTTATCAATAGGTATACCTTAAAGGAGGCAAGGCTCATAAATGAACCCCCCCCCCTCTCCCTCTCCCTCTCCCTCTCCCTCTCCCTCTCCCTCTCCCTCTCCCTCTCCCTCTCCCTCTCCCTCTCCCTCTCCCTCCCTCCCTCCCTCCCTCCCTCCCTCCCTCTCTCCCTCTCTCTCTCTCTCTCTCTCTCTCTCTCTCTCTCTCTCTCTCTCTCTCTCTCTCTCTCTCTCTCTCTCTCTCTCTCTCTCAAGTGCTTCTCTTGTAATAAGTAGAATATAGTGTATTGTCTAGTGCACTCAACACACTCTAGTTTGTGCGTGTGTATTTCATTTATCAATAGGTATACCTTAAAGGAGGCAAGGCTCATAAATGAACCCTCTCCCTCTCCCTCTCCCTCTCCCTCTCCCTCTCCCTCTCCCTCTCCCTCTCCCTCTCCCTCTCCCTCTCCCTCTCCCTCTCCCTCTCCCTCTCCCTCTCCCTCTCCCTCTCCCTCTCCCTCTCCCTCTCCCTCTCCCTCTCCCTCTCCCTCTCCCTCTCCCTCTCCCTCTCTCTCTCTCTCTCTCTCTCTCTCTCTCTCTCTCTCTCTCTCTCTCTCTGTGAATGCTTTAAAATTCAAGTTGTCTTTTATATGTGAATTTTGGGGATGCTTGGGAGGTTCAAATGCAATAGTTAGGCCATAGAAAATAAACTGTGAGTAGTTTATTTTGTCAAGTTGTCTTTTATATGTGAATTTGGGGATGCTTGGGAGGTTCAAATGCAATATTTAAGACATAGGAAATAAAATGTGAGCATTTGGGTCTTGCTCATCACTTTTCTTTACATTAATAAGTTACATCCATTATCTAAGCTAGCCAAAAATGAGGAAACATTGCTTTCTAATTCCTTCATTGAAAGGTAGATCCACTATACACCAACATTCTTGTGTGCTTCAAAAAAGAGCCTCAAGTATGCTAAGAAAGCCATAAGCCACCTTGTAGCCATATTAGAATTTGCCAATTCTAGGGAGTGCCCAGTGTAATTTTTGTGGTGTGTGCACTTATTAAAGTGTCAATGTAGGATGTGTACACCTAACGTCTCAGGACATTAAAGTAGTGACATTCTACTCTAGAGTAAATAAACATAACTCTAGCTAGTTGGTGGAAGTGTGGTTAGGTCAACCTTAGACCTAAAACTTAATTGTACTTTCACCTATCTTTTTTCAGTCAAGCAAGAAATTTAGACTCTCTTATTAAGCTCTCACACTGCCACTATCTACTCTCTTGTTTCTCTCTCCACCATATATAGATGGCAACTGTTCTTTGGATCAGAGCATTCGATTCTCATTGCTGCTTATGGTTTGTTTAGCTGCTATCTCATCTTGACTCTTGTGAAGGAGGAAGAATTGCTAAGAAATAGCACCACCTCAGCACTAGTTAGCCAAGCAGCAATATGCTTGTTGCTATTGCCACCTGGGCTTGTCCCACTTACCTACTACATGTCCATGTCAGCTATGCCACCTATCTCCCCAACACTGCCACCTCCAATTGCCACAATGTTGCACGCCACCCAGCTATTACTACAGCCCAATGCCAAGTTCGCCAATAGTGCCATGTTCGCTAGCTAGCCAGGCTCCAACCTATCCTATGCACTATCACAACACTATAGAAGTAGCATCTCTACTATGTGCCCGGGGAGTCCACCTTATAGACATGTAAGATACCACATGAGTTCAAAAGAAAGGGCATATTTATCATGTTGACTTACAGTTTTCAAAAAATAGAAGAGGCTTATAAATGTGCTCAATGTACATTCGCATTATGGGTCAATTTATTCCAAATTTCTCAGAGGCACAATGGGGGGGTAATGGGAAGGGGGGTATGCCCAGGATGTATCTATTTGAGAGCCCCAAATAAAAGCCCTGTCTCCTTTACCACCACTCTCTATATTGGTATACAAAGTGTTGGTTTAATTTCAAATCACTAGCATGTTTGTTTGGGATCTCCCTACACATAAGAAGCCTATGCCTCTTTCAACATCCACTGCTAGCTATTAATTTGTACCTTTCTCATTCAAACCAAAAGCATATGGTCTATAAGAAAAAAACTAATGCTTTCTCTTTGTAAACTCCTCAATAATGGACAAAGAGCATTGTACCTTTTTTTCACAAAAAGACAAAATAAAAAGCTATGCCTACAAAATCCTACCATACGGTTTTGTTGAGATAGGCCTCACTTTTACCAATGACTTGGTGCTTTCTCTTCTAATCACCTTATCATCCTTTATATGCTAAGTCCACTTGCTTCAACCTATGAGGATACATCCCCCTCTATGATCTCTCTACAAGGATCAAATTGAAGATTGAGACCCAATATCCTCCTCATAGCCATAGATGATTTTAGTGGCTATATGTCACCAAACGACTATACTTCTATTTTTTCAGATTTTTTTTCTCAAAACTCGAGTAGGTTGAGTTATAACTCCAAAAAAATTTATTTGCCAACATTTCTAAGGTATATCAAGATTTTGAAGGCTCTTTTGCCATTCATGCAAAATAAATATTGAAAGAAATATATTAAATTCACCACATTATTTATAAGTTATGGGATATATATAGAAACATTTGCCACATGTACATATGTACTCATACACATAGTACTTATCCTTGCTCCTTCTTTACATACTCAGACACATGACTCGCACACCACTCCGCCATACATATAGACAATTCTTAGAACCAAAAGGTTTGAGGTACTCATGGACCATGGTCCAATAACTTGAGCTAGTCAAAACTTTGAAGCATGCATCTTGAAAGTTGCAAAGCAAGATAGAGCTCTACCTAAAACCCATAAATGTTAAGGGACTTCCTCTCTTCATAGACTTGAGCACAAATAATATCTCCCCTTCAATGAATGGTTTATCCAAGAGTAAGCTAAATTTAGCAAGGTGCCATGGACGCTCTCCATTTCCACATCTAAGATTTTAGCAACACACTAGGACCAATCAACAACACTCTTGGGCTCAACTTTGACTAGCACTGAGAGACGCTTGTGGAAAACATTAACATATCCTAGTCATTAGTAAAGGTGCATCTATTTTCATCCTAAATAAATGTGCATCTCTCAGGAGGTCCCACCTAACTTAGCAAGAGGATCCAAATTGAATGTTTGAGCTGCTAACACACAATGATAAGTAACAATGTCGATCAAGAGGTTAGGACCCTCAAGGTGGTTAGCTATGTGCAACTCCTTCTCGAGTAGGGTTGTATACAAGAGGGGGTAATGCTCAAATTCTAGACCAGGTTACATGAGAGAATGATGGAGAGAAGAGAGAAGTTGTTGCACTAAGTTGGATTCGATTGAATTGTTTTGGTGGTACATTGCTACTCTACATTGTTCGTGATTTGACAATCCCTACATGCACTGTCAACTCAATGCATATATGATTTCTTCTAAAACAGGCATTGAGAGTTGCATTTTTATTTGATTTTGTTGACTTGGGATTGATCTTGAATTTCTGTGGCAAGTGCACAACTAGGGATAAGCCTAAGTGCTCTAACATTCTTATTGGGCAACATCTTTAGTATGACTCATCATGACTAGCAGTTGTATGGGGCATCCTTCATGTGGTTCACAAGCAAGCGTATGATGCCTTGATTTTTAGGAAGGATGCCCATCATTTTTTTCGCATTGGCCATTTGGATTGAGACAAACTTTTGCGGAGTACTAGGAAACTACCTTCTTATGCACATACTTCAAGCTAAGTTGAGTAACACCTTAGTAGTAGGATCGAGATTCATGCTCTATGCTAGGGTGATAGTTGTGTGAACATAAGCATTTGTAGTACATGGTGCAAGTGAAACTCACAAGTCACTATATGGTCTAGGGACTAAAATAGATGTAGCTAGTTTTCCAAGCAACTCAACAAGATAGAGGTACTCCAGTATTACCTTTTTCAATGACATTTGTATACGTGGTGGTATTACTGTTTTATAATAAGTCACTTGTGGATGAGGGAAGAAGAAATTTGACACAAAAGAAAAAGGCTTGTAGGTGATAAGTCTAGCAAGAGATGTTGAAGACTTTTAGAGCTAGTAATGCGGGTCGAGGGCTAGAAGTTGTACTTTAGGTGTGAAGCACAAACCTGGGTGCATAGAGCTAAGTAAAAGCATTTGCAAGTCTAATCTTTATGTGAAAAAATCTTGCATGACTATTGATTAATAGCTGTGTGCACCCATAATGTTATCCTAATGATAGTAACTCCATGGATTCTTTGTGATCAAAGGCAGAAATATCTTCTACATATGCTTCCTATGGGCCTTAGAGTGTAGGAGCTCATAAGCGAGTAATACTTATACATGGTAAAAGTAATGATCATGGTGATGCCATTTGCTAATCATCTTGAAATGTGGTGTACTCTCTCAAGTGCCTCTTGTTGGATATAAGAAATGACCACAATAGCAAAAATGACATTTGAAATGTTGTGTAGTTACTTCAAAGCAACATTGCACCTTATTTTCCAAAGAGTAATGTTTATGTAGATTTTGATTATACAAATGGAAATGATGATAGGCAAGAGAATGTTTATGTAGATTTCGATTATACAAATGGAAACAGTGATAAGTAAGAGAATATGGGTGAGTTCAAAGCTTCACAAGAGACAAAGTAAGCATTTTATGAGCTAGATTGCTATTTTTGGATTATGCCAGCACAATTTTTGATGCATTTCTCTTGAGATAATGAATATTCCCATGTAGTGTTGCCACCGTACTTTTATCTAAGTGTGAGTTGATAAGGCTTGATGTGGATATGAGACAAGTGTGATACAAGCTAAGGTTCATATGTTGGGGCTAATAGAAAAATGGTGATTTTGTGCTAGGCATTGCATTATAGAGAATGTATGCTAAGTGTGCTACACTTGTAAAAGTGCAAGAAGTGTTCAAAAAAAGCTTATAGCACCACATGTAGTCTCTTGGATTGTCCTAACTACTCGATATTTGGACGACATGGACATTATGATAAAGCTTTGAAATGCTCTGGGCACATTCAAGATGAAGGTCTCTCTCTAAATGCTCTTGTGCAGGTTTACGCATTTACACATGTTTAGGTCTATGAGTCAACGAACATAAATACGCTTTGTCTACATTAGTGCTCAAAAGCGGGAAATGCAAGGAGAGAGAGAGAGAGAGAGAGAGAGAGAGAGAGAGAGAGAGAGAGAGAGAGAGAGAGAGAGAGAGAGAGAGAGAGAGAGAGAGAGAGAGAGAGAGAGAGAGAGAGAGAGATATATATATATATATATATATATATATATATATATATATATATATATATATATATATATATATATATATATATATATAAGTCTATGAATCAATGAATATAAATACACGTTGTCTAAATTAATGTTCAGGTAGTGTGGGAAATGCAAGGGAAGATAGAGAAAGAGAAATATAGATTTAAGAAAGTGTGTATACTGAACTTGCCCACATGCGCATATAAACACACACATACACACAGGGTGTGTGTGCGAGGAAAATTTTAAATCTCTACAAAGGTGGAGAAGTGAGCTATCCATTTTTGCAAGTTGTGATGGTGGCCCTAAGGCTATTGAGCATGAAAAACCAAGATAGTGTGCAACATGAAAATTAGGTGCTCTTTTGCATTTCTCCAATCTTTGGAAGAATCTTAACAAAGATTCATCGATCAACCACCACCCAATGATAAGCTCCAACAACACCATCCCAAAGCTAACAACATCGAGTTCAAAGATCCCTCGGAACGGTGGGACAATAGCACAACAACAAGGTTAGTTTGCCCCAATATATTTTATTATGAGTCATGATGTATTCCACATATGCAAAACATGAAATATTGTGAGCTCTCATAGAGACATGGATTTTTCTTTTGCCCCACTTTAACCATCGGCAGTGCAAGGTCTCCAGTTTACAAGCAAAAAGCGACAATAGATGCCTTGTGGTTGGATTGCCGATACAATCCAACCTAGGTTTTTGAAGAGGTCAAAAAAATTGAATCAATGTCCACACATAATTTGAGTGAAGGGGAGCCTTAAGAGGAGAAGGAGCTATCTTTCCAAAGGAGACTACTCATATTGTGGGACTGACGAAGGCTTGTGCAAAGCAAAAGGATCTAGTCAAGGGCACAAGGCTACATGTGGACATTTACAAATGGGGGTTAGTTGAAAGAAGACCTTATGTTGCAAGCATGTATGTATGGCTTGTGCCTCTTCCAATCATCTCTCTCTCCCTGAAACGAGCAAGTGCGAGTAATTTTCACGCACGAATGTATGGCATGTACTTTAGCTTGGAGCACGCTATTTGAATGGTCTCCGCACAACTTTTTGATCCTGAATAAGAACTTGTGGGAGTGAGCCTATATCTAGTCCTATAAAATGAAGTAAGAAATGAAAAAAACTAGCTAATCACACCATTTAGCAACATCTGTATATAGGAAAAAAGATGCAACTCAGTGGCTTTTAAAAAAAATCTCTAAACCATGATTGTGCCAAAACTGGTGCCATGTGTGTCAATACCTTAGCCATGTATTCCAAGGAAAGCATGATAATTTATTATCTTATAATTTATTTTATTGTTCGCTTACTTCACTTTGTTGTATATTATAATCTAAGCCGTACTCTAAGCACGTTGTAGCATTGGGTCATCTTAGGGTTATTTATTTACAAGAAAATATGGTGTTATTTATTTGCACGAAGTCATGTATCTCGCTAAGGATGGCCTTAGCAAGAGTGCACCAAAGGAAGAGTACACCAAAAATGTCGAATGGCAATGCTATACTAAAGGCAACAATAACAATATGGTTTTTATTTTGTTGCTTCCTATTTTCCAACCCTGGGAAAAAACAGTGTTTTGGCGGGTTAAAGGTTTCAAACGATCGAAACACGCACGCGCGGAGAGAGAGAGAGAGAGAGAGAGAGAGAGAGAGAGAGAGAGAGCAGTGCAAGTTCCTCTAACATGAGCAGCGAACGAGTGGTTGTGGTAGAGGCGATGCAGGCACCGGCAAGTCAATTCTCATCGTTGCTGTTGCGACAGAGAATTTCAACACCATGGTGCCTCCTATCGTTCCGCTCACCCACCTTTCTCCCGAATACTATCCTGACAGGGTCCCTCTCATAATCGTTGATACCTCATCAAGGTGAGCGCAAAAATTAAGCTACACGATTGCCTGTTTGTCTTACGTTTTTCCTATGAACCTTAGACTATTCACATTGTGCTTTGAATGCCTACTTATGTGAGGACGTCTGTATTGTTCATCTCTAAGCTCGCAATAACCACCGTATCTTTTCTCAGGCCAGAGGACAAAGCCAAAACGGAGGCCGAGCTAAGGAAGGCAGATTCTATTATTATCACATATGCATGCGACAGGCCTCAGACACTACAGCGCCTTTCCAGCTATTGCCTGCCTGGATTGCAAAATCTTGGTGTAAGAAATTTTCCAACCAATGGTCAGGTTATTTAAAGCAACGGATCTTCAATCACTAGTTTATGTTCTTCTCGACAGCTGAGGGTACCTGTTACTGTTGTCGGCTCTGCAAACTGGATATTCGCAGTGATCACCAGCTTAGCCTCGAGCAAACGATGATCCCCATCATGCAGGATTTCAGGGAGATAGAAACATGCATTGAGTACTCAGCTTCTAAGAAAATCCAGGTTTAATTTCTCACAGTTCTTGCAGTCAACATTGGTCACTTAGTCAATTGTAGGTCTCAATTTGATCAGAGTATATTGGCTTATAGATTTGCATGTTGTGTACTAATCAATCCACTATGAAGCTCCTCAATCTTTTTGAACGCACGAATGCCTAGGCTTGCTACTTTGTGACCTTGATGCACCACTTTCCATCATACCCCATGAACTTTTACAATGTTAAGAAGCCACTTTTGATACTTGTTTAGGGGTAGAAGCTTTGTTTTTTGCTTTGTTGAGATAAAAAATTGCACATTGCCATTTGCTTGTTAGTTTTAATGAGTAATTGTTAGTTACAACATAATTACTATTTTTCTTAGTATATATGACAATTGATTATACTTTCTTCATATTATGCACAAAATAGAGATGATGACCATCTTGAAAGAGAACAAAACTACAACTTTGCAAACCTTGCCTTCTTACCCTTTCGATAAACTTGGTATAATTTTGAAGGTCCAATGTTCTATTTTGATTCATAGTATCAGGAGTTGTTACTATATTCTACACTTGTTTATCATTAAAATAAATGTTTCTTTAGGGTAGGTCTTCATACTAGAATGCTAGAATTTGTTGGGTCTAGTTGGGCGTGCTTTGAGCTTAGCTACACCAGAATTGTCATTTCCAAAGTAAGTAATATCTTGTGGGGGAGAAAACTATATTGTGAGCTTGTTTATCATTAAAGGAACTGTTTCTGGACAATAGATATTCATGCTAGAATGTTGGAGTTAACTATGCTGGCAATCTTCTTCAGATCAGGTGATACCCCTAGCTAGTGCAATAAAACAAATGTAATTCGTATAAGGACGCTTTGATATTTTTTCTTGGTCTAGTCTATTTCAACTGACTAAAGATGGACGAGTGTGTAGAGTGTGCAATAGGACTAGAGGCTTAAGTGGGATGCTTCGATATTCTTTCTTGATCTGGTCTATTTCAACTGACTAAAGATGGACAAGTGTGTAGAGTGTGCAATAGGACTGGAGACTTTAAGCACAAGCAAAAGGTTATCCCAATTTGCCTTAGGTTTAAGAGTAGTTGAGAAGAAGTATCCTGGTGAAAGTGATACAGCAAGAGTTGTACACTGTATGGTGAGAAAATCATAACTTAGTTTGCTACATTTTGGATCTCTTATGGTAGCATATGGGTTGGATAAGGTGGCTGTGTGATCTACTAAATTGAGCTTTCCAAGCATAGATCTTCCAAGGTAGAGAGGGGGTTCTCAAAAGTCTTGTTGCCTCAGAATTTTTCACAAACTGCAAGTTTAAAAATTTGAATTAACAACAGCTAAGATCATGTGTACAGTAGTGAATCTGTGCACTGTAGTAGGTCTATGAGCATTTATATGAGCAAAGGCTTTGTATACATCAACAAAACCCTTGTCGGCAAGCAATAGAGGAATCACAGGTCTTGAAGGTTAGTAGGTATTGCCACTAGCAATGAGAGGTCAAAATGTCTCTATCATGAAAGGAAAGAAGCAGTTGTAGATATGTAGACAACATTAATAGCAAAGAACTAGACCGCTAGAGTAGAAATTATAGGTATGGATGATGCGGTAAGGAGTAAGAGAGATCATGCCATGTCCAAGGGAAGATTGAAAGCTCAGTGCAGCAATAATAGTAAAATTGCAGGTCTATATGCACAAGCAGGCTCATATCATAATAGCAACAGCAATGACAATGCTTTACAGAGGAGGGGCTACATCAAGGAGTACACCCAGGCATGCAATTTCTTTTTACAAAAAAGAGCTTGATTTGAAACTTCTGCATGAACTACAATAATTCTAGGGTGACTCATAATGTAGAGAAGAATTAAATTGGTTTACACTAGTACTTTTAAATTTCAGGTTTGAAATGCTTTCCATTGAATCTCCTCACATTTGTCATGATGGGTATGCATGTTTAGATCAAGGAATTAATGTTAAATCACTACTTGCAAATGCATTTCACTGATACTATTTTTGCATTTGAACTATCAAGTAGCCTGTTGCTATTATGCTCATTTCTTGAATGAATATATGCAGTATGCCACAACTGACTTGGAAATAGGATAGAAGTTGTACCTTGAGTGTACCAACTGACTTGGAAATATGATAGAAGTTGTTACTATTGGACCTTGGCTTGTAAGTAGTACAACTCCTGCATTCAAGTTCAGTGTGTGAGCTTGGTGGGACATCAGTCAAGGATCATCATACACTGCAGAGCTCTTTAGACTCCCGGCCTAGTGGGACTTCTTGTTGGAGTCCAAAAGTTTTGGAGAGGTATGCTGTTTCATTGGGCCTTTCTGTTTTCCTTTCCATTTAAGTTTAAATACTGTTTAAAAATAAAAACAAGTTAAGATGTTTGGTTACTTTGGCAAAAAAGGTTCTGGGAAAGGTTAAGATGTTTGGTTACTTTGGTTACTTTTGCAAAAAAGGTTACCAGCTTAGGTCTATAGCAGGCAGCATTGGAGATGAGTTTGATCAAAGAGATGTCCGATAGCAATCAACCATCCAGGAATGTCATTGATGGAAAAGTCAAGCCAGACAATCAGAATCTGGAGATTGGTCTTGAAACCCGTGCTCCACTCGTTTATATGGTAAACATAAGAAATGGAAGGGCATTAACTGTTTTTAACAATCCAAAACAGCTAACTCAGAAACATAATCTGGAATCAACATTTGAGAATGAGGTGATAAGTGGAGAGCTCTAAAAAGAAACTGTTACAACTATTCCAATGATGCAAACCTCTTTAGTATCAAGCTTTTCAAGTTCATGCACCTCGTCACAACCTGTTCCAAAGCTTGAAAGTCCACCTCATCTTGAAAAATTTAAGGATTTAGGAATACAAGAGAAATAGGCGCTTGGAATTGGGTAAACAAATCATCTACTTAATTCTCAAGAAAATTAAGGTATTGCAAGTATTGCAAGGCCCTGGGGTAACTGAGGGGGACTTGCTAAAGGCACAACGGACTGAGCGGGGTAGTAGAAGCTCAATAAGAAGCCAAGATAGGTGTATGCATAACTAACAAGACCTCACAGAGGTTGCTGTAAGGCCGAGACAAGTGTCAACTCAGATTTTTACCCAAATATAAAGGTCAAATTTTTGCCATAGCATAGTCAAACGTGTGGTAGCAATGGCTTCCAATGTAATCCCCAAATGGCATAAGTGCTTCAATACATAGAGTTGCCCAAGTAAGTGATAGGTTGGAAGCAATGACCAGCAGTAGAAATCTTTGTATAAATTGACATATGTCAACCCAACATGAAGCTCAAAGCATATCCAAGCCTTATCATAACATCCAACATCATAGCCATGTCCACGAAAAGTGTTAATGAAGCTCGTGACATGAATTAGTGGTGGTTGTCCTTGTGAATAACCAGTATGCTGCCTCGCTTTCAGCAATGATATTTGTGTAAGATTGAGCCGAATGTGGGCTTCGATCAGTCCCAAAAGCATGGAAAAACTTTACCATAATATCCTGTCATCAAGGAAATTGTATATGGGGGGCAATGGCATCATTATATGAGCTCCAAACATGGAGAAGTGTACTTCTTCTGATAGGTTTCAGCAAGGTAACTGTTGTATGCAACAGTGTATTGAAGTACAGGAGCTCAAAGTTAATACATATAATGCCAAAAGCCCAAGACTCAATGCCCAAGAGTACTAACCAATGCTTAAAGGTTTCACAAACTATTAGTGATGAGCAAGAGCTGCAATTTATAACCAGGAGGATCAGTTGAACAGGTACAAGTTTCTTAGCTCACACTGATTGAAGCATGTCATAGAGTATGCTGAAGAGTAGGGAGGGCACAAGGGAGGGCCAATGTGGACTCCAAACAAGCCTTCGGGTGAAGACAAAAAGTTTGAGCAGCACAAATGTCAACCAAAGCAATTGCAGAATTCTCTTGTACTGTCCAATGATTAGGCACCAACAACTTGAGAACACGTTGAGCTGCTGCTATGCTGGCTGGTCATAGGGATGCTCAAGAAGGCTTCAAAGTAGCCTCAACAATGGCGTGAAGCAATGCCAAACAAGTTGGGGAGTGGGGAGGGTAAACACAGTGTATTGGATTGAAGCCATGGCTGCCATGAAACCTCTATTGTAGATATTTGAATGCTAGCTGAGAGGAGGTCGAGTTAAGTTCTGCAATCTTGCTCTGATACCAATTGAAGGGAGGGTGCCCTGAAATGGAAGCTTTAAAAAAACTGTCCTACAGGACCACCCTGCAAAAAACTGCTCGTATCTTTTGAACCATAACTCAGATTGCCAAGATTTAAAAAACAAAAATGTAGCCTCGCTCGTGATCTACAACTTATCTGAAGACACCTGGACCAAATTCCGAAGATTTCAGTCCCTAAAATTTTCTGCGCAACCTGCAACTGTTCATTATAGCATGTAGTCCTAGCTAGACATCGACCTTTGCGACTCTGTATCTCTTGCATACGAACTCGGATGTTAGTACCGGGGTTGTTCTACTAAAATCTTAGTATGCATTATGGCACGTCTTTTCATCCATTTGTTATTTTGAAAGCAATACTTTGAAAGGCTTCTTCCATCGTCATCCATACTAGAATACTTACTGCCAAGATTTCTTTCGTAAGGGGCATCCCATCATTTAATTGATGCTTTGCGTATGCATCCAATTTTATTCCGGTTCTGTGTTTTCAAAAAAGGTAGAAATGTTTGTTGAAATATGTTTGTGATTTTGTTTTCATAGTCATTACAAGTGTCAAAGAGTCGCGCACGTGCAGGCTTGCCATGAAAAGCTAAAATTGAAATTCAGAGTTACGTTCTTTCTTTACTGACCATACAAGATTGAAGCATGATTCTGCATCCCAGACTTCTTGTGATCTGTCACCATAGCATGATTTTGCTGTCCATACAAGAGTGAAGCATGCCAATGGAGTGGAGTTCCTAGCAAAAGCGGTAAGTTGGTTAGCAGGGATGCAAGCAACACAACTAGCATACAAGCAATTGTGTGCTATGTTGCTCGAGTATGTTGGAGATGAAGCACTTTCAAAGAGAAGTGACATCTTCAGTTTTGAGTTCTTGTGCTAGTTATTTTGTCATGTAGACGCCCTGTTCAGGTGATAGTGTCACCTATGAAGGAGTTTGAGAGGGCTAGCCTTATTTCCTGGGCTTGGACCTTATCTTAGCCAGGAAAGCTCCTCGATGTGATGGATGAAATGCCTCACAGAGACTCTGATCAAAGAGTAGGCAATTTTATGCATTAGTCTAGCTTTATTATGCTTGCAATGGGTGGTGGCCACAAGGCCTTTTGAACTGCATATCTACTGCTGTGAATACCTTATTGCCAACCATGCTGACCTCCCCTCCATCATTGCTCAAGTGCAGGGAGAAAGTGAAAGAAGAATTTGCTGTTCGAAGGGCCATAGTAGGAGTTGCAGGCTACAAGGGAAAAGTTGGCGGGAGAGCACTAACAGTGTTGAAGTGAAGACGAGAGTAGGCTGTTGGTTAGTTGGGCTGAAAGAGGCAACAAATCCGGTTTTGCAACAAAGGCGAGAAGAGGAGGAGCGTCTCAGTTGTTTGTTGGGTTGAAAGAGACAGTAGATTTGGTGCTTTTTGAACAATATTTTAGAAGGGGAGTGGGGGATTTAAAAAAAACCCTCCATGTGGCCTTGTTTTTTGGCCAGAAGCTATTTTGTCCTGGGCACCTTTTGGAAAACTATTCCCTTTTGGAAACCGTTGCTAGAATGGCTTCTTGGTGTGGGAGAAGCATATGCCATACTTGCATTTTGAGGAATCGAAGCAATTGAAGACGGGATGGACCTGTGACAAGTTTGATACCGGGGGACAAGTCAAGCAACAGGGGAGGGGGAGGCAGTGGGGCGGACGAGGCGCCATGTGGTCCACCCTAATCATACGCTCATCCAAGAACTGATTATTCATTTTCTATTGTGGACATCTGCTTGAACCTCCTCAAGGAAGGTGACAAGTTTGAAGCCCTTTGACCTGTTCGTCTCGCAGTCCATGATGACACGACAATTAATAATCTCGCTGCGTGCTTGGAAGGCCTTATGGAGGGACTCCTCATCAATGCTGTATGCTAGGCTACTAATAAAGAGGCGGGACATGGCTCGTATCTACTCAAAGCTAAATCCATGTCTGAGGGCTTGGCCTCGCATATTTTGATCCATCTCTTCTCTTGCATATTTTGATCCTCTTTCCTATCCTTGGTACCGTCATGTAAGTCTCAAACATCTTTGTCAAAGCATATGTCACATGTAATAATTTACATCCATCAGATGCAGTCTTATCTTATCTAGAAAACTGTCCTACAAGATCGCCCTGCAGAAAACAGCTCATATCTTTTGAACCATAACTCGGATCACTAAGCTTTAAAAAGCAAAAATGTAGCCCCGCTTGTGATGTACAACTTTGTTGAAGACACTGTGATCAAATTTTGAAGTTTTCAGCCCCTAAAAATTTCCACGCAACCTGCAACTGTTCATTATAACATGCTGTCGCTGCAAGATATCGACCTTCCCGACTTTGTATCTCCTGCATATGAACATGGGTATCAACCAAACTTGGTAGGACCCTTCCTAAGGTATCAAAGCCCATTTTGGATGCATCAGTCACTATTAATCCTCTCCCAATTCAAACAGTTTTACACATCTTCAGTTTAGTTGTGTGTCTGTCCACTATAGTCTCCAACAGCCATATCGCCCTCCTGGGTCGAACATCCACTAGATAGTTGACCAATAAGGCATAAATACATGCAAGACATCCCCTTCGGCTTTAAATAACTTGTATATCACACAGAATATGCCAAGATCAAAGATCCATGTCATTAGCCCACTTAATTTGTTTAGGTTGTCTTTCTTTGCATCTTGAACGATGGTATCCTCTATAACATGCATCAATGTCTCTCTTATATTTTCTATTATTTGTTTACCCTTAATATTATCCACATTCTCTTTCTTAGTATCATTCATTCTTTCGAACCATGTAGCATCTACATCTTCAATCTTCATATTTGCATCATCAAACTCTGTAGCATCCACATCCACAAACTCTGCGTCATATTCGAGCTTGGCTTCACATATTTTGATCCTTTTTCCTATCCTTGGTGCCGTCATGTTAGTCTCAAACATATTTGTCAAAGCATATGTCACATGCAATAATTTACATCCATCAGATGCAGTCTTATCTTATCTAGAAATTGTCCTACAAGACCACCCTACAGAAGACAGCTTATATCTTTTGAACCATAACTCGGATCACTAAGCTTTAAAAAGCAAAAATGTACCCCCTCTTGTGATGTAGAACTTTTCTGAAGACACTGTGATCAAATTTTGAAGTTTTCAGCCCCTAAAATTTTCTGCGCAACCTGTAACTGTTCATTATAACATGCTGTCCCGGCCAGATATCGACCTTCCCGACTTTGTATCTCTTGCATACGAACATGGGTATTAACCAAACTTGGTAGGACCCTTCCCAAGGTATCAAAGTCCATTTTGGATGCATCCGTCACTATTAATCCTCTCCCAATTAAAACAGTTTTACACATCTTCAGTTTAGCTGTGTCTATCCACTATAGGCTTCAATAGCCATATCGCCCTCTTGGGTCAAACATCCACTAGATAGTCGACCAATAAGGCATAAATACATGCAAGACATCCCCTTTGGCTTTAAATAACTTGTATATCACACGGAATATGCCAAGATCAAAGATCCACGCCATTAGCCCACTTTATCTGTTTAGGTCGTCTTTCTTTGTATCTCGAATGATGGTATTCTCTGTAACGTGCATCAATGTCTCTCTTGTATTTTCTATTATCTGTTTACCCTTAACATTATCCACATTCTCTTTCTCAGTATCATTCATTCCTTCGAACTCTGTAGCATCTACATCTTCAGTCTTCATAGCTTCATCATCAAACTCCGTAGCATCCACATTCACAAACTCTGTGTCATATTTGAGCGCTTTTTTCATCCTGAATATCTATATCATCTACAAGATTTTCCATTGTTTTCTTTGCATCATCAAGTTTTTCTGCATCTTGCATGTCATGTGCTCCATTTGCTAATATTGCATCTATAACTATCATTAATGCATTTGTATTGTTAAGCAAGAGTCGAAATCTCTATATCTTTGGTATTCTCCTGTAATGTTTTTAGTGATGTTGGTACCTTGCCTCTATTGTTTGATTGTTCATTGAGCTTTGTTTTTGAGGCCCTACTTGTTCTTGACTTGGGCTTCTCTTTTCTCTCAATTCATGGTCTTCCTAGTCTTGGGACTCGTATTGTATCACAAGACTGTGACAACTATTACCTTTTTGTTGATTTCTTTATTACATATTTTATTTGGTTTTTCTTTTTGGAAGGATCCCTCTTGAAATCTAAACGCCTGAGTTGCATGGCCAGTATGTGAATCGGACAAGAATGTCTAGTGAGTCAAGATTGGACAGTTAAGGTCCAGTACAAGTCTGGAAGAGACTGATGGCACTGTAGATTGACAAACCTGGAAGAGACCTGTGAAAGTGTATATGGACAAGTGTGTTGAAGAACTAGCCTGGAAGAGACTAGTTCAAAGTGAAGATAGACAAATCTTCAAGAGATTAGTCCATGTGGGGTCATCAGTGGAAATTCACTTTCAGTTGAGCTACATTACAGATTTGGATGTAGCCATAGTCTGCATAGATGGTCAGAAGACTAGTGGGGATGCAATGGAAGCAACTCCTAAAATTTAGGGAGTTACTATTTTTGGACCCCAGAATCTGTTCGCGTCATTATCTTCGTTTTTGCACGAGGATCAATCCTTTGGTCTGTGCCGAGGTCAAATTCTGCACCGAGCATGGAGAATTTTAGACCGGAAGGTTGGAACGGGAAATATCTTCCAGTGCTGCTACTTGGCACAAATTTGTGCACTTAACCTCTTTAAAGAGGGGCTGGCGTGCAGTTTTTGGGCTGGAAAGGGGCTCATTTGTGAAAAATAGCTGCAGATGGAGAGCTCTTGAGAGCTGGCCTACCTTGTCTATGATGCACAAAGGGATGGGCTTGCTCCCTACTCTCTCTCTCTCCCTGACAATATGGTTATGCTGCAGAATCAAGGGCCTTTCTTCTGATTCAGGTACAGCTGTGTGGAATATGCTGTTTTTGCATGAGGCAAGAGCCTCGTTTCTCCAGGAACAGGAGCAGTTGTTTGTTGCCCACAAGCAGGAACAGGTGGGGGTGGTAACCTCACCAAGCAAGTGTCTGAAACAACACTAAATCAGTACTGATTCTGGACTGTTCAGAGGTTATTTCAGAGCCCAATTGATGTCAGAATCAAGGGGCACTTGGCACAAATGATGCAGAACAGTGCAGGGATCAGTATGAGCTGAAAACAGGTTTAAGAACAGGTCTGAACCAGTAATTACAGTGGGCTGAACAGTACAGGGAATTGTATGAGCTGAAAACAGGGTTCAAAACAGGTCTGAACCAGTAATTACAGCGGGCTGAAAGGGTCAATTCTGCACTCCAACCAGAAGTTTCAGACTTGGGCAGAGTTTCCCCTCCTGGTCAACTTGTTTTGGGTCAGTAAATGTACTGTTATGTTGCCAAATTTCACCCAGAATAGGTGAAAGACAGCCCATTGTACTTTTTCTCTTTTTAAAAATAAAGAAATACCGCAAGGGGCGCCTGACTTAGGGGCTAACAGGCTGTCTGTGTGGTAACAGGAGCATTCTAGCTTCCTGTATTTCTTCTTGATTCTGTGTCTTTAAGTTCAGGTACAGTGGGTGACTGTGAATTGGGTGAAAGCATTTATATATTTTGGTTGTACACTACCGCCCTTCCCAGTGAACAGGCCGGTTTCATATTGTCTACATCAAGCGAGTCGTCTTTGTTGTAGATTCTTCTACAAGAGCCACTTTTGTGATAGGTTGGTAGGAGAGGGGGCTATAGCACCTCATGTCAGTCTCAAATGTCTCTATCAAAGTATATGCCACATGCAATATTTTATATCCATTAGATTCAGTCTGATCCTGTCAAGAAAACTGTCCTATAGGACCACCCTGCAAAAAACTGCTCGTATCTTTTAAACCATAACTTAGGTCGCCAAGATTTAAAAAGCAAAAATGTAGCCTGCTTGTGATCTACTACTTATCTGAAGATACTTTGACCAAATTTTGAAGATTTCAGCCTCTAAAATTTTCTATGCAACCTATAACTGTTCATTACAACATGTAGTCCTAGCTAGACATTGACCTTTGTGACCCTATATCTCTTGCATACGAACGCGGATGTTAACCAAACTTTATAGGACACTTCCCAAGGTATAAAAGCCCATTTTTGGATGTGTCGTTCACCATCAATCCTCTCCCAATCAAAACAGTTTGACATCTTCAGTTCAGCCTTGCCTGTCCATTGTAGTCTCCTACTTGGTTAAACATCCATTGGATAGTTGACCAAGAAGACACACATACATGCAAGACATCCCCTTTGGCTTTAAATAACTTGTATATCACATGGAATATGCCAAGATCAAAGATCCACATCATTAACCTATGGTCGATCACATTAGACATACATATATGGATTGAAGTCTGCTTCCATACACCCCCCTCTCCCAAAGGGGGTTGGTTCATTGGATGCTATACATCCTTAATCTAGGCATGTTAGGTTTTGGAGACCTCGCTAGTTGGGCAGAGAGGGTGTAGAAGAGGGTGCCTCGCCTTAACTACAACCTACTGACTGATTGGCCTCATCGAATTGCAGTCCCTTTTTGTGTTGTAATCCACAATCAACCCCTTTAGTAACCTCAACATTTGTCGTCGTCATTAACGATTTGTTTCCCTACAGCACCCATCAAATTCTATCTAATAACATTAGGCAAGTCTTGTTGATTTTGGCGCCAGCAAGTGAAGCAGTTTACATATCAATCAATATTGTGAATTTTCTGATTTGTTTGGTGGCTGGAAAAATGAGTACATTTGTTAATTTTGTTAAGGTAGTGTACATGTATCAGACCTTGACCTCTCACTGTGGCCAATTCTAGATATTTTTTTGATTGAACAGTGGTTCCATTTGCCCTCTTCAAAGAACTTTGGATTGCATCTTTACATATGTTGTTTCCATAGAACCCTTTTGTTTCAATTGTATAGACATAATCTCCGATCCTACAAATAGGAGTTTTCTCTAGTAGTCCACTTGTGAGGCAGAGAATCATGGCTTAGACGAGAGAGGACGATGCATGCCTCTAGCCCACCCAATGATACTCTAATCTCAGGCAGCAGCACAACTGTCAGTAGTAAGAAATAGGCTTCCCCTTTGTCAAGCAACATGGGCATGTACACTAGAGATGGGGTCTTCAACCACATGGAAGAACTACTAGCATGGATTGGAGGTTATAATCACAAGCTTTTATTAGGGCTATTTTGAAAATTCATGTGGATTCTTTATGTTTTATTTTATCACTTGTTTCTATGGTGAAGGTCGAGATGATGCTACACCTAAAGTTGGGAAAGCCGTTGGTTTCTTGAGACCCTTTCATAAAGGGGAGGCTCTCACATCATCACAAAATTCTTTAAAATTTGATCCCGAGCCATGGTCTTGGTCTTGAATGGAAAATCTATGTTTTATGTTGTGTAACTAGATCCATGGGTCTAGAAAATCCATGTAATGGGTGTTTCTTATATGGCATGTATTCACTTTTTAAAGATAGAAACTTTTACTCACATGAGAGCCCCTCCAAATCTCCCTAAAGGTATAATTGGTATCATTTCCTGTCTTAAGCTAGTCTAAAATATGTCCCTTGTATATTTTGTTGTATCTACTACTCAAGCTCATGACCTTATATCTTATCTTGGCTCTTGTACCCACGATTTAGGCCATGATTATCTATGGTTGTTGTGCATGGTTCCCAAAGAGGAGTTTACCCTCTAGTAGGTTGCTCTTGTATAGGGTTGTAAAAGTGTACAAGACTTTGCACACTAGTGTTTGGATATTCAACTCAGATTATCATGAAAAACACGACGTAAAGTAGTGTGGCATTGTGTTTTTATTTGAATTGTATAGAAGGGGTTATACGAATAAACCTCATCTCAAAATTTAGATTTACAAAATGAATATAAATATTACATTCAAAATTCACAAAAGTGGTATATAAAATGGTGCAAATTTTTTAAGAAGGGGTTTTAAAAATACCATTTGAACGCATGTTATATAGAGGGTTAACCCAAGGTGGACTCCTCGGGACTATGTGTTGCCTCTATTTTGGATGTCACTACTACCCAACTAGCTTTGCTAGCTGCATTTGGCCTCAACAGTGCTACTAATGTCTCGCCTAGTTGTGCTTGGTTCTTGCCTATTGTTGCCACAACCCGTTGTCAACTCCACCAACTCTACCTCCACCACAGATGCTCTCGGTTCCATTGGTATGCTTTCCAAGAATGTAGAAATACCCAAACCAAGATATGTATAGTGGTATAATAGTGAATTGCTACGTATTGCAGATTTGGCACCATTTTGTGTAGTCTTAGCATGCATTTTGAGACACTTAACAAATTTGGTACTTGCATTCATATCCCTTGTTGGGATCTTGGTACTCGTGAGAGTACATTTTGCAATTCAATTTGGAAGTGTTTGGTTGCGGTTTGTGCATCTATCGCACCAATGGCTCAATAAGGTCACATTGACTACATCAACATTTTGGGTGTCCTCACTCAACAGGATAAATTGGATGGCACCAACTACTCCTTATGGAGTTTTATGGTGCACAATTTGCTTGTTGCAAAGGGTCTTTGGGATTTTGTGGTTGGCGATTCAACCCAATTAGGAGGTTTTGCACCTTAGACACCTCAAAGAGGGGCTAGAGGACAACAAGCTGCCCTTGACATTCCTTCTATAGAAGAACAAATGAAATGGGATGCTAAGGATACACATGCCTTATCTTTGATTGCTCGTTTAGTTAAGAGGGCCATTGTACCTCACATCTGGTCATGCAAGACCTCAAGGGAAGCTTGGGATATCCTTGGTCAGATGTTTGCAACATGCAATGAGGCTTAAATTTCTTGCTTGAGAAGAGGATTGGCCAATGCATATATGGATGAGGGTGATGCTATGACAGATCACCTCATGTACATTCACAACTTGAGAGAGCAATTGCTAAATATTGACAAGGTGCTGATCGATAATGAGATGATGATCATCACCTTGAACTCTCTTCTAGAGTCTTATCTTAGGTTTCACACTTGTTGAATTTATCTTTGAGGGGGACACAACAACCCTCGACATTCGTGGAGTTGATTGGCCTCTTGTTGTAGGAGGAATGGACTCAAAAAGCTATGCATTTAGGTGATGCAGCCATGCTCTCTAAATAGAAAGGTAAAGGCAAAGCAAATCAACCAATCAAAAATCATCAAAGGACTGATGTGGAACAGTCATTTGGCAAGGGTGTCCATGATGTGGATAATAGGAAAAAGAAAGGAAAATCCCACTACTATAAAAAGCTCAGCCATTATATTCAAGAATGTAGAAAAAGTTTAGCCAAGGAGAAGAAGAAAAACACTGATTTGGCTATTTAAGAGACATCAACCACTCGATCTTTAGATGATGATGCTACAACCAACTTTCTTGAGGAGGACTATGCATTTTTGATATGCAGTTATGATAGTTCAATGGCTGATTCTGCATTCAATGCTACTAAAATGTAGCATACTTGGTACTTTGACAATGAGGCATCCAAGCACATCACTTCATGGAAGTTTTTGTTTATATCTATGCATTTAGTCCTCGTGGAGAAGTGAGTTACACGTGTAAATAACTCTCCCTATGATGTCAATGGCATTAGTTTAGTGATGATTACGATTGTAGATGGATCAAACTTCATGCTTGGGGATGTATTCTTTGTGCCTGGGATTACTAAAAATCCATTCAATTTTAGCATTCACTAAGAAAGGTTTTCAGGTCATCTTTGAAGATAACAAGTGCATTGTCAGATGCTTGGGGATGTATTCTTTGTGCTTGGGATTACTAAAAATCCATTCAATTTTAGCATTCACTAAGAAAGGTTTTCAGGTCATCTTTGAAGATAACAAGTGCATTGTCAGAGATAGAGAACTTGATTATGCTCTTTGGTTATCAAGCACGATATATAAGGGCCGTTTCTTTTGGATACATATGAGAGGAGATCTCATGATGATTTGGGAGATAGCACACTTATGCCCACTATGTAGAATGTGGAGCTATGGCATGCTCGTTATGGTCACATAAGTGTTGGGAATCTAATGACAGATATGGTAGATGCACTGTCTCTTGCTCGGGGGCAGGCAATAGAAGAAGGCATGCTTATGATTGCGATTGGTGTTAAGTTGTGATGCAGGGGAGAGTGGGCCTCATGGAAGACCTATAATTCCCATCGCACATTTGAAGAGGAGTGAGCATAGACAATGGAGGAAGTTTGAACCAACCAGCAGACACACACACACACACACACACACACACAGAGGAAAAGAGTTTGAATGTGTGTCACTTGTGAGATATATGTATATATAACACGTTGCAACCTATTAAAGAGTGAAGAAGGAAATTCTTTTACATTCTAATTCTAATTTTGTTAGATTTGGACATATGATAGGCTCAAGAGGTCCTTTGGAGGTTTGGGACCTCCCTTATCCACAATCCAAATAATAATATATATACATAATGCAAATAATAATATAATATATATATAGATATAAATAATATAGATAATAGTAGTATAGATATAGATACAAGGCTTAGGTTGGCTCACACAAGGGGGCAAAAGAAAAAAGGGGAGGGGTACGATCCTATGTGTGTACTTTTCATTTGAAAAGAAAAAGGTGGTTCTCTTCTAGACCCACAAAACTCCTATCATCCTCGCAGCCTCGAATAAAAAATTTGGCTTGATGGAAGATGTTCCACTTTACATGTGGCAAAGTTTGATTCAACAAAAGTGTGCATAAACTTTTGTGATTGGTTGCTTTTAACACAAAAAAATATATTTTTACACACTTTCGTCACTAGTGTGAACGTCCATAGTAAATCTCCTCTAAATTGCTAGAACTTCCGTTGCCTTGGTGTGAACCCAACCTTAGAGGAAGCTTAGCTAGATCGAAAGATTGTCCTGGTCATTCCATCGGAACATGCAAATATCTAATAATAACATCAGATCTATTGTAATTATAATTATAATAACATTAAAGTTCCTTGCCCTACGAAGATCTTTCCATCGAAAGATGCAAATATCTAACAATAACATCATATCTATTATAATTATAATTAATTATAATTATAATAACATTAAAGTTCCCTGTCCTCCCATCTGTCTGTTGTTCTACTTGTAAGAAGAAGTAGGAGGAGGACACGGTGATGACAACAACAAGGCTGACTTTGCAAACCCTAACAGACGCCTGCTCGAGCTCATCTCACCTTCGCCTCTATTTGCATCGGTTGAAGGTAAGGATGCTTTTGCCAAACGGTTATTCATCTGTCCTCCGCGCCGAAACAGTTAATTATGTTATGCCTTTCTATTTGCCCTTTACTCGGTTTGCCTGGTCGTAGATTCCAGTATGTACTTTGCATGTCATTTCTATAGTACTCGCTCAATTAGCCTGGCTTACAGGCAGAAATATGCGATGAGATGGCCAACATGAAAGTGTGCGTTGCTCAACCCTCCATCACATGGATTGTGTAACCAGCTTGTTCACTGGAAAGGGCGGTAGTGTACAACCAAAATATATAAATGCTTTCACCCAATTCACAGTCGCCCACTTTACCTGAACTTAAAGACACACAATCAAGAAGAAATACAGGAAGCTAGAATGCTCCTATTGCGACACAGACACCCTGTTGGCCCCTAAGTCAGGCGCCCCTTGCGGTATTTCTTTATTCATTAACAAAGGGATAATCCCACAATAACCTGCCTACAAGTTGTCCCTGTACAAAGTGGAGAAGGAAACACAATTCCAACCCGATTTCGACACCATAACGGCAGTACAACTTGACCTGGTCATTATCCCTACTCAATTGGTGCCTCCATACACCTAAACACACTCAATGAAGTGCCTGGTAAGAAATTCAGCACGCTGCATTTTCTGGTTTTTGTCTTTAAACTGCTACAAAATACATGTACAGTGTCCTTGGAGCTTCCTTGAAGCTTCTGGAGCAAATAGATACCAAAAATGTCCAAAAACCTAAACCTGCAAAAATTTACAGCAGGCTGTAATTTCCTGTTTTGGGCCCTGTTTTACTTGCCAATCACTTGTGTGCGTAGCCAGCGGGCTCCCGCACCTTATGGGCCACTTGCCCTTTGAATCCTGCGAGATTTCACGCGAGAAATCTCAGGAAAACAGCGTTTTCCATACAAGTATCTGAAGTGGCCCTTTGAATCCTGCGAGATTTCACGCGAGAAATCTCAGGAAAACAGCGTTTTCCATACAAGTATCTGCTTGGGAATGCAATTAGCAAACCCTGTATCTGTTCAAGAGGCTCTTGCCTCGGCAATTATGCATAAACCCACAACATTGTACATGATCCATCTGATCAGCCCACAACATTGTACATGATCCATCTGATCAGCCCACAACATTGACAGCAGGCTGTAATTTCCTGTTTTGGGCCCTGTTTTACTTGCCAATCACTTGTGTGCGTAGCCAGCGGGCTCCCGCACCTTATGGGCCACTTGCCCTTTGAATCCTGCGAGATTTCATGCGAGAAATCTCAGGAAAACAGCGTTTTCCATACAAGTATCTGAAGTGGCCCTTTGAATCCTGCGAGATTTCACGCGAGAAATCTCAGGAAAACAGCGTTTTCCATACAAGTATCTGCTTGGGAATGCAATTAGCAAACCCTGTATCTGTTCAAGAGGCTCTTGCCTCGGCAATTATGCATAAACCCACAACATTGTACATGATCCATCTGATCAGCCCACGACATTGTACATGATCCATCTGATCAGCCCACAACACTGTGCATAATCCATCTGCAAGCTCAACCTCTATACACGAGTCAGAGATGAAGAAGTACCCTCCATAGCTGATGTATTTGCAGCAATCTGCCCTCAGTCCCATGAGTTCCATGCTCCAATCTGCCCCTCATGCATTGAAACTCGTTTTTGTGCTGCTCTCTCTCTCTCTTTTGGGAATTTATGCCCAAATTGTGACACATGGCATACATGTAACAATTTTCGTGTTTAAACATTTTGGTCTAAAATTCTCTATGATCGGTGCAAAATCTGGCCTCGGCACAGACCAGAGAATTAATCCTCGTGCAAAAACGAAGATAATGACGCGAACAGATTTTGGGGTCCAAAAATAGTAACTCCCTAAATTTTAGGAGCTGCTTTCATTGCATCCCCACTAGTCTTCTGACCATCTTTGCAGACTGTGGCTACATCCAAATTTGCAATGTAGCTCAACTGAAAGTGAATTTCCACTGATGATCCCACATGGACTAATCTCTTGTAGATTTGTCCATCTTCACTTTGAACTAGTCTCTTCCAGGCTAGTTCTTCAACACACTTGTCCATATACACTTTCACAAGTCTCTTCCAAGCTTGTCAATCTACAGTGTCATCAGTCTCTTTCAGACTTGTATTGGACCTTAACTGTCCAGTCTTGACTCACTGGACATTCTTGTCCGTTTCACATACTGGCCATGCAACTTAGACGTTTAGATTTCAAGAGGGATCCTTCCAAAAAGAAAAACCAAATAAAGTAGTAATAAAGAAATAAGCAAAAAGGTAATAGTTGTCACAGTCTTGTGATATACCTCCCTCTCGAGATTGCAAATGTCCTCGTTTGCATGAATGTCATACATGCTTCCAGCTAACCCAGTGAACTTACACTTGGCAGCACATGTACAACACATATATGTTATCAGTCAACATTGTGTACTGAACACACTGTTAACACATGTATGTTCTAACTGTGAAACATGGCAGACTATCATCATGTGACTCCACATCATTGTTTCCAGATATAGTGGCTGGTACACCACAATGATATCCCCATAGTGGCAGATTCTCATTTGATGACTCCACATCACCTTGACTAGAGATCTAGTGGCCGGTACATCAAAATGATATCCCCATTGAGTCAATTCACAGAATACATGCCCTATCGAGTAACCATTGTTACAACATGTATTCAATTCAATAGAAGTAAAAACTGTATTCTTGCAAGCAATACTTACTTCTTTAGCATTGAGAAAACCATATGGACACAATAAGTGTTAACCTGTACAAAATCTATTTTTGTACATAATTTCTTTTTTGAGCAATTGTCACTTTGACAATCTATTTCAGCTTAGACATACAAGGGGTCAAGGTAGGTTGCAAGCGAAATGCTTCAAGGTAAAGTTCCAACACATTAGGTGTCTTTGCAAGTTCACCTTCGTCCATCCACTTAGCATCTATAGCTGGATAGTTCTTGAACTTAACCAAATACCTTCTAGCAACCTTGCCTTTCACTTTCCTTTCCTTTCCTTGTGTGCCAATACTTGTTTTGGAACAAGAATTTCATCAAGTTCCTCAACTTCGGGCTGTTCCTCAGCTGGCATATCTTCTGGCACATCACCCACATAGGGTCTAAGAAGACTTACATGGAAAGCATTACGAATCTTCCAATGGTCAGGCAATTTCAACCTATAGCTGACATCACTAATCTTCTCTGTTACTTGAAAAGGCCCATAGTATCGCATACTAAGCTTAGTGAAAAGACTTTCCTTGCCTTTCCGCTTCTTTAAGCGTGCCTTTTCAAACCACAACAATACCCAATCACCAAGTGAAAATAACAATTCACGACGGTGATGATCAACAGCTTTCTTTTGCTTTGCCTGAGTCCTTTCAAGGGCATGCTTAACTTTCTGATACATTTCATCCATACTCTGCACATACTGATCTGCCTGAAAGATCTTATCCTTTGTATGCAAAATGGGAGGAACCTTTTTACCACCTTCAACAATTTCAAAAGGGGCTTTGCATGTTGACGAATGCACAGTATTATTGTATGCATACTCAACCCAAGGCAAATACTACTCCCACTTTGACTTGTGCTCTGACACATAGTACTTAAGCAGATCCAAGACAGTAGAATTTACCTCTTCTGACTGTCCATCAGTCTGTGGATGAAATGACGATGAGAACTTAAGCGCTGTGCCCATGTTCTCAAATATGCCTCTCCAGAATAGACTTGTCATCCGTGGATCACGGTCATTGACAATAGACTGTGGCATACCATGATACTTGAAGACATTGCACATAAACAAATGTGCCATCTGATTTGGTTTTATCTTCTTCTTGACAGGAATGAAATGAGCCTGTTTGCTAAACCTGCAAAGGCGTCAGACAGACTGGCGATCAACAGGCAACTGTAGCACGACGTTATTGATCGACAGGCAGCTGCATGAGGTTACTGATCGACATGCGGCTGTTGCATGAGGTTATTGCCCGATGGGATTGGAGGCGACGTTGTTGTGTGACGGGGCTGCACGACGACCGTTGCGTGACGGGAATGGAAGGCTTCCACGTGACGGGCGACAAGGCTCTTCGGCCGCACAAACGATGGGTAGAGGCGAAAGGTCAATGGCCTACATTTCTTTGATTTACTTCATCTAATTTTTTCCCTTATACCGGGTGTTCACACATACAAGCCTAGTGTGCAAATTTGTGCAAATCTGTCTCTTAAAATTAGGGGCTTTTTCCAAATTTGGTGCCTGACACATATTGCAGTGACCTTTGGACCATAAATTGCAGACATTGAGTGCATAGGCCTCAGAAAATTTTGGAGATTCTCAAATGCAAGTGAAATATTTGCTTGGATGAGCCAATTTCTTGGAAATTGTGCACTGTTGAACCTCGAAATTTGGGGCTTTTGCAGAAATCGTGAAATTTCTGCAACATTAGCCCGCACTTGATGCTCGGGATAGGGGTTTTCACATTGGTGATGTATTTTTGAGTCGTTTTGAGACTGGACAGTGAAATTTGCAGTAGATTCATTGCTGAGTGGGAGTCTTTAGAGTTTTGGATGTTTCAAATGTTGAAAAAGGGCAGCTTCTCTTGGTACATGCATTGCTGAATACTCATTATGCAGTGAAACAGTGGTAAATACAGCATTTGGGTCATTGCATTTGGGAATTTTGGTGATGTACTACTAAAGTGGGAGCTATCCTTAATGCAAATGTATCAGATTTGATTCGTGCACATGCTGTAATCAGTACTTGAGACTGAAATTTACAGCTAAACATCTGCTTCTTGGACACTTTGAAAGTACAAGAGTGTGCACTTGCTGTTACAATTCGGAAACCTTGCTATTGGCTGAAAGCATTCAGCCCTTTATTGCAGTTGTGTATTGCTGAAGATGGTTGGCATTGCATCTACATCTGACACAAAGAATCTCTTTGAGATTCATAAATTTTATGGAAATGGTTTTGATCTTTGGAAAGATCGTATGCAAGGTATACTCTTTCTAAAGAATTGTGATGATGCTTTTGAAGAACATAAGCCTGTTGCTTTGCCAGATGAGGATTGGGCTAAAATGAATAAAAAGGCCATTACTTATATTAAAATGGCTGTCATAGATGATAACTTGGTTGATATAAAGGGGCTTGATATTGCCTATGTAGTTTGGGAAAAGCTGAAGGCTACTTATGAGAATACAACTCTTGTCAATCATGTACATCTCATGTGGAAGTTGGTTAACTTGAAGCTTGACGAGTCCAAACCTGAGTCCAAACCTGACTTAGAGCATTTGAATGCTTTCACTGGTATTTTGAGTCAGTTACAGGATGTAGGTTTGCCAGCTTTTGATCCTAAATTGAGGGCTATCTTCTTGCTCATGATCTTGCTCGATTCATGGGAAGCATTGGTTGTGTTATTGAGCAATAATCCCAACTTGACATTTGATGGTGTGCGTGGTTCTATTCTGAATGAAGAGATTAGATGCAAGGCAAGTGGGGAAAATAGTGGATCAGCATACAATGTAAGAGGAAGACCTGAAAAAAGGTATAATGCTGCAAATAAAAACAAAAATCGCAGCAAAAGCAAAGAAAAACAGCAAGATGTAACTTGTTATCAATGTGGTCGTAAACGGCATAACAGGCCCGATTGCAGGTACTTTAAAAAGGAACAAGAATGTAAGAAGCAAGCTAATATAAAATGCAAAAAGAATGACAAGGATGGCAGCTCTCCCCCTAAAGAGATAGAAAAAGCAAATGTGGTATCTAGTGTTGTTATTGAGGACATAGAAGATAATAAAGATGTTGATTTGTTGGTTGCATTTTCAAATCCGCTTGCTATGACAGTGGACGACATGTATATCACTAAAGCAGATGTGATAGATGCCTTGTTGTCAGCTCATGATGGCCTGTCATAATCGTGGATTGTTGACAACAATGCTTCTTTTCATGTAACTCCATCTTTGGAGTGTTTTTCTACTTATGTAGAAGGTAATCTTGGAAAAGTCTACCTTGGCAACAATCATGCATGTGATATTGAAGGAATGGGCACTATACACTTGGCTCTAGAAAATGGTCAGGAATTGGTACTTCATGATGCTAGGTATGTTCCTGGCATCAAGAAGAGCTTGCTTGCAGGCACTCTCTTCACTTGGAAGAGTTGATGTGAAAAGCTCAAAGCTTGATTTTTGTGATGATTGTGTCTTTGGTAAACATGTAAAGAGTCCCTACTCTCATGGAGCCTCTAGAAAGGCATGTATTCTAGATTTAGTCCATTCTAATGTTTGCACTATGCCAATAAAAACTCATAGTGGCTTTCATTATTTTGTGTCTTTTATTGATGACCATTCTAGGAAGCTATGGGTCTATTTGCTTAAGCAGAAAAGTGAGGCATTCGATACTTTTAAAAGGTTTTATGCATTGGTTGATACTCAAAAAGGCCTAAAGTTAAAATGCATAAGAATAAATAATGGGGGAGAGTATGTATCTAAAGAATTCAATAAGTTTTGTGATGACAATGGGATTAAACGAGAGCTTACAGCTCCTTACAATCCATCTTCTAATGGTGTGGCTGAGTGAATGAATCACGCGTTATGTGAGAAGATTGGGTGCATGCTGTCCACAGCTAATCTCTCGCAATCATTTTGGGGAGAGGCACTTAAAACCGTGGTGCATATTTGCAACCGATCTCCACATCGTGCACTTGAAAGTGGCATCCCTGAAGAGGTTTGGTCTGGCAAACTTGCTTCATATGACCACTTAAGAGTCTTTGGCTGCAAATGCTATGTACATGAACTTGTTGATAGCAGAACCAAACTTGACATGAAATCTCATAGAGGCATCTTCATGGGTTATGGAGATGAAGGTGAAATGGGCTATCAAGTTTGCGTTCCAAGCATAAAAAGGGTGCTACGCAGCCAGGATGCGATATTCAATGAGTCAAAGCTACTGAAAAATGTCACATCTAATGACTCAGACAAAAAGAAAGTTAAATTTCAGCATGATCAGTTACTTGAGCAGCCATCAGCCACTGAAAATTCAGCTCCTTTTGATGTTGATTATGACAATCAGCATATCATTATTGGGCCAAATGAAAATGGGCAGCAAGGGGAGGTTGAATATCAACTTGAGCACCAAAATCAGTATGCTGAAAATGAATTGCAGCAGCTTGAAATTGTATTAGAGCAACCTGAACATGCAGTTCAGCAGCCAAACAATGAGGTCATTGACATTCCCTTGGATGTGGATCCACTACCTGATAACACAGATCATTGGGTAAGAAGGTCTACACGTGTCAGAAGACCTTTAGAAAGATTTGATCCTTCTTTGGACTGCATTTTACTCACAGATGAAGGTAGCCTCTTACGTATAAAGAGGCCTTATCATGTGAGTTAAAGAAAAAGTGGGAGCTAGCTATGGAGGAAGAAATGAAGTCACTGTATCAGAATGATACTTGGGATTTGGTTACATTGCCCAAGGATAGAAAAGCCATTCCTAACAAATGGGTCTATAAAATCAAATATGTAGATGGCAAACCCAAATACAAAGCGAGACTTGTGGCTAAGGGCTATACACAAAAGGAGGGTATTGATTTTCAGGAAGTGTTTTCTCCTGTTGTCAAAACGACTACTCTTCGAGTGTTATTTGCCATTGTAGCATCTATGGATCTTGAACTTGGTCAGATGGATATTAGAACTGCATTTCTGCATGGTGATTTGGAAGAAGAGCAGTACATGAAACAACTTGAAGGCTTTGTTATACATGGAAAGGAGCATTTGGTATGTAAGCTTAAGAGAAGCTTGCATGGTTTGAAACATGCTCCTAGACAATGGTATACAAAGTTTGATGCTTTCATACTCTCACATGGTTTTAAAAGGAGTAGTGCAGATCACTGCTTATATATTAAGAAGGCTGATGATGGAAGCCTTATTATACTTGTGCTTTATGTGGATGATATGCTTATTGCTGGTAAGCATAAAAGCCAAATTAATGCATTGAAAAGACAGCTGAATTCAGCCTTTTCTATGAAGGATTTGGGCATAGTTGATCATATTTTGGGCATGTGTGCTACACGTGATAGAGAGCAACAACTCTTATTTCTCTCACAAGAAAAGTACATAAGCAAAGTACTTGATCGTTTTTCTATGTATGATGCTAAGCCTCTTGGTGTACCTTTTTCACCCTATCTTAAGCTTAGCAAAGTAGATTGCCCAAAAGATGACAAGGCAATCAGTACCATGAAGGGTGTTCCTTATGCTTTAGCTTGTGGTTCACTCATGTATGCTATGGTTGCTACTAGACTTGACATTGCTTATGCAGTGGGAGTTGTAAGCAGGTTTATATCAAATACCGAGCATGCCAAAGCTTGGATTGAGTTCGGGAGGTAAGAAGAAGAGAAGTCAAGGCAGAAGAAGACCGCAACTTGTAGACTTCATTCTCCTCATAACTTGAAGAAAGAACTTGTCTCAATCCACGATGAAGAATTCGAAAAGAATCCTCATCAAATTCGACCAAAAGACGGAGGACACAAATCTTGTGCATCGAAAGGAGATGGTACCCTAAAGTTGGCACATAAAGTATCTCCGATGTATGGGCATCACCATATCCGTCTGGAATAAGATGCATGTTGTTCCATCCCTGTATAGGAATAGACGAATTGTCTCCAATGAGAATCTGGCCACTTGAGGGTTGCAAATAAGCAACACCGGTTGAAGAAGTCATGTGCCGTGAGGCACCCCTGTCCACAATCCACTCCCGAGTGTACGGGGTTGTGAATGTAGCATCAGAAGCCGTCAAGGTTGAATCTTCAACCACCTCCAAGTGGAGAAAAGCACCTGATGAGGGAGCAGCCACTGCTTCGGAATACTTTGAAGATTTCTCCTTCTCCTCCTTCTCCTTCTCCTTTTTCTCCTTGTCGGGACAATCCTTCTTCCAATGACCTGTTTTGCCATAAACTTCTTTTCTTTGTCCCTTCTTAGATTTGTCCTTCTTCTTCTTCTTTTGGTCATTTCCTTTCTTCTGAGAGGATTGACCAACCAAGGTCTCAGATTTTGAAGCATTGGCACCTTTCAGTTGCTCCTCTTGGTCAAAACCATAGGAACTAACTCTTTCCACCGAAGAGTCTCAAACTGCCTTGAAGCTTTTGATCTGATGGAAGAGCTGGTAAAACGGGCACCTTTCGGTCCATGATTGCTCGAAACTCTGTCTCGGCTTCAAAAGATATCTTCACCTACAATGCTTGCACAAAATGCAAAGAGCAATCCCCTTTGACTGTGAGAATATAGCTTGCTAGGGATCTGGTTCGCTTGTCTTGCTTCTTTACTCGCCGGAGGCGATGAAAATGCAAAATCTACACTTGAAGACCCAAAATGCAGCCTTTTGCCTTCTCTGACAGCAAAAACCAGCAGAAGCTTCAGCAAATCTTCTCCTTTCTCGCACGCCCATGCTCGCCTCAGCCTTGTTTGATGCGCAGCCCACTTGCACACACTTGAACGCTGAAAATGCAGCCTTGTGTTGCATAGAAATCTCCTCTTCAGTTGAGTCCACCCTAGGTCAGTCTTTCAATGCTTTGATACCATGTTAGAGTGAAGCAATGCGGAAGCGAATGACCAAGACAAAGAGTGAACATAGAGAGAGAGAGAGAGAGAGAGAGAGAGAGAGAGAGAGAGAGAGAGAGAGAGAGAGAGAGTGAGTGAAACGCAGAAAATCTGCAACAAAGAATGCTGTATATGAATGCAGAAATATACATTGGTGCAGAGAGAATATCTGTGTATGTCTCCACCTCGAAGATCTCAGTCTACGTCAGCTCTGAGAGCAGTCTCCACGGTTTGCAGCCTGACATCTGTGAAAACAACTGATAGAGATTGCTGAAATCAGGGCCTATAAATAGCCTGGGAAAACCACGAAAAATAATGCAGGTCTTTAATGCAGCAACTGTTGTCCGACTACTGCAGTTCGATTGCCTGCCACGTGTCACCTGCACGTGGCTGACCTGCCACATGTCATCTGCCCTGTTGCTTGTGCTCTTGCTACGTGGACTACCTGCTGAAAACTGCGCCTGCTTGTCCAAGGAATGTCACTCTCTCACAGATTGCAATGGAAGCCTCCTTTCTAACCGCAAAGATGTTTCATGCTCAAGTAGCATCGAGGACATATGTAGAAAACTTATGGGTGTTGATGATGTCTGAGCCTTGAAAGCATTGGCTACTCCACCAAACTCCAGAGGGAGCTTGTAGAGCACAGTCCCCACAAGATGAGCCTTTGGAAGGACAGATTGCACGTCAATTGATTACAAATGTGTGCGACACAAAGTAAGAAGGACTGAATAGTATCCTTCGGATCAAACTTCATTTGCTGAAGTTGTCCATGAAGCGTAACGGCACGCATATGCAAAGGAGCTTCATACAACATCTGAAGCTTTGCCCAATTCGTTGGAGAGGTCTTGCAAGAGGTGACCACCAAAAGGATGTCTTTAGAGATGCAACAAAGAAGAGCAGAATATGCATGGGCATCACGAGTATCCTGTGTGAGCATAGCTTCTTCATAGTTGTCCTCGTTAAAATTAGCTGGAAGAGGAGTAGGATGCTCACAAGTTCCAAACACAATGTATCATAACTGCTTTTGCCCAAACCATGCTTTCATAATAGGACTCCATGCTAGATAATTAGGGTTGTGTAATTTGTCATAAGCAGAGTAGCAAGGAGGAGCCATCTGGAGAGGATAGGGAGAGAAAATTAAGAAAAGAAGAGGAGAGAGAGTACAACCAAACCAATAGCACAAACTACACTAAGCAGAGTTCACACACAATGTGCACAAGTTTATCACAAAACTGACTGCAAAAACAGAGAAAAGAGATGGATTACAGCCAACAAACATTGTCAATAGCTAGAGAATGCCGTCGCCCAGCCTGCAAAGGCATTAAATGCACTAAATGCAGCAGCTGTACAGTAAAACACAGATTTATGAGCAATAAAATAATGCAGAATTGAAAACACAGTCTGAGAAACCAAAATGCAGCATGTAGAAGGCTGGAAACATGGCGATTGGCAGCAGGCAGGTGTTGCTAGGCTGTAAATAGGTGCCAACAGTCAGGAGAAATCAATGATCAGCAATGGAAGACTTGCAATCAGCCGAAATCAGCAGCAAGAGCATAGATCCTGAAATCTAATACCATGTCAGAAGTGGATGCAACAATGGAAGCATAAATAGATGCTGAAACCAACCTTCCTTCTTGGATAGGGTGGTAATGCTTGATTAAGCACTTTGGAAGAGGTGCACTTACTCTTTTTGGACACAAGTCAATCTTTGGAGTTGAAGAGGTTTTGATTGTTGGGCATATGTGTGGGACCTATGGAAGAAGACCATCACCAATGAAAATAGATGGAATTGATAGAATGCAAGATGTATGCACAACTGTCTCTGAGGTGTGCAGATTCTTAGGTGCATATGTGTTCTATTTGATATGGATCCTTCACTTTGCACATGTAGCTAATACTCTATATCACCTCTTGAGGAAAGGTCAGACTTTCGAAAAGCCTCAAACTTTTCACGAGGAAGTGCTTGGGTAAAAATGTTTGCGACATTCTTCTATGTAGGGACATACATCAAATTGATCTCTCTTGCATAGCATCTCTCTCTAACATAATGGTAATGTACCTCAATATGTTTCGTGTGAGCATGAAACATGATTTTGTGCCATTGCAATAGCACTCTGATTGTTAGAAAGAATGGGTGTAGGACCCTCCAAAGAAATATGTAGATTAGCCAACAATCTCTGCAGCCATACACATTCCACAATTGGGGCGAAGGCTGCCGTGTAGTCAGCGTCACAAGACGAGGTAGCCATTGTAGGCTGTTTCTTACTTAGCCATGAAATACATGAGCGGCCTAGAAAGAAACAATGTCCGCTTGTAGACTGTCTAGTGTTTGAATCACCAGCCCAGTTTAAATGATTGTAAGCTTGTAGATGTAAGTCTCCCCTTGGGGAATAATAATGCATTTGATTGATTACCTTGCAAATATTTGAATGTTTGCTTAACAAGTTGCCAATGTATGGACCGTGGGTTGTGCATATACCTGCTCACTTAAGATATTGCATACTGAATGTCATGGCGTGTGTTGCAAAGATAAATAAGGCAGCCAATAGCTTGGCTGCAAATTGCAATGCGAGACTTCTCTTCACCATCATGCATAGACAGCTTTAAGCCTAGCTCCATAGGAGTGTACATAGATTTACAGTCTTGCATGATAAACTTATGTAAAAGCTTGTCAACATACTATGGCTATGACATAATGATGCCATGGTGATTTTGGGTGAACTAAATCCCCAAATAGTGGTGTAGGCAGCCCATATTTGACATAGCAAATGCATGTAGAATGATTGCCCCTTTCATTCTTAATGTATAGAGTGGGAGCAGGACTATTGTTGAACCCTTTACTCACCAAATAAGCATTCATTCTAGAGTACCATGCATGGGGAGCTTGTTTGAGACATAAAGAGCCTTATGGAACTTGCGAACCATGTGCTCTTTTCCCTTAATTACAAACCTTGGAGGTTGTGACACATAAACATCCTCATGTAGATCCCACTAAAAAATGCAGTCTTAATGTCCAATTGATGTACTTTCTGGCCATAATTTGTAGCCATAGTTGTGAGAGTGCACAACGAAAGAAGGTCTCGAAGATAGAGGAAGAGAGAGACAATTTGCAAGAGAAGAGAAGAAACTTTCACTAAACAAGGAACAAATGCTGAATATAGGAGGATTGATTAGTCCTTGCACGCAGCCCACAACGTCAGTGAGGGCACGAGATTAGGCAGATGATGATGGCAACAATGTTTCTCATGCCAAAAGCTATTGCAAGAACCACAACACAAAATCCCTAGTGTGCCAATTTGCAACGCACGCAATGCGTTGTGGTTCTTGCATTAGATACGCTCGATGATTATTACATAGATGGAGAGAATAGGGAGAACTTTTGACTCTCAAGATTGGTAGTGGTGATATTTGCTCCCCATCTGAGAAGGAGAATGAAAATGCTGTTAGCGATTGTCAGTCATCCCCTGGCGGAGCAGGCGGCCACGTAGCAGTCTGGTACAGTCGGACAGATTTGTACCAGTCGGCTGCATTTAATGCAGCCGATCTGCCATATTTGATCGCATTATTCTTGGCTATTTATAGCCGGTAGTCTGCACATTGTTCCCACTTGTGATTGCAGATTTCAAGCTGGAGATTCGTGCAAACTGCAACGTACTTCGAGGTGGACAGCAGGTTGCATCGTCGAGGTGGAGACACGCAGTCCTGCGCACTGCGCTCGTGTATATATCTGCATATCTTTGTATACAGCACACCTTATACACCAGATCTTCATCTTCCACTGTCTCTTTCTCTCTCTTCTATCTGTGTTCACTCTCTCTCTCAGTCTTGGTCCCATGCTTCCGCATTGCTGCACTTTGACATGGTATCAGAGCAGTGAAGAAGGGCTGATTGAGTGAAGAACTTGCCTGAAGAGGAGATTCCATCACGACACAAGGCTGCGTTTCCAGCGTTCGAGGGCGAGTGGGAGGGCTGGCATCGGAACAAGGCTGAAGCGAGCGTGGGCGCGCGGGAAAGGAGTCCAGTTGGTGAATTTGTTGCTGTTTGCTGTTGTTTGAAGAGGAGGAAGGTTGTGTTTTCAGCTTTCAAGTGCATGTTTTACTTTTTCATCGCCTCCGACGGTTGAAGAAGGTTGGAAAAGCGGAAGAAAGAGCCCTAGCAGGCTGCGTTTTCACAGTCAGAGGGGGCTGCTTTTGCGTTTGCGCAGGCATTACAGGTGAAGATGTCTACAGAGATTGACTTGGAGTTCCAGACGATCATGGATCGGAAGGTGCCTGTCTTACTGGCTCTTCTCTCAGATCAAAAGCTCGATGGCGACAATTACCGCATCTGGCGCGTGATGATGTTGGCTATCCTTGAGTCTTACGATTTGGCGGAGCTTGTACAGGAGGAGATCGACCGGCCCTCGGTGAGAGATGAGTCCAAACTCTCTTCCGATGCTCGTGCAGAGTTGGCCAAGGCCCAGTCTCATTGGGACAAACTGAATGCCCGGATTCGTTCTTTTCTTTTTCTGTCTTGTACTACAGCCGTGATAGCCCACATTGAGCACTTGATGGTGGCTCGAGAGATATGGCTGGAGCTTGACCAGATGTATAACCGGATGACCCTTATGAAGAGGGTTTCTTTGGAGATGCAGATGCGGACCTTGTCCGTGAATAAGTCTTCTTCGTTGCGGGAGTACATCAACAAGCTTAGACAGCTTCAGATGCAAGTTCAGAATGCGGGGAACCCGATTTTCTTTGAAGACATGGCGATCACACTCTTGTCCCAGTTGCCACCACGATTCAGTGCTTTTTACTCCGCCCTTATTGCTTCGGGGCGTGAGTTCGCTCTTTGGTGGGAAGAGCTGGTTCCTATGGTCTTGGACCAAGAGGAATAACTGAAGGGACATCATGTGTCCAAGTTGGAAGCTTTGACAGGTCAAGTCTCTCAGAAGAAGGGGAAGGACCATAAGAAGAAGAAGGAGGACAACAAGTCAAAGAAGGATAAGCAAAAAGAATCCCCATGCTATATTTGTGGTAAGACCGGCCATTGGAAGAAGGATTGCCCCGACAAAGACAAGAAGGACACCAACAAGAAGGGCTCGAAGGATTCTGGAGCGGTGGTTGTACCCTCATCAACTGCGTTTCTTCATCTAGCAGTCATTGAGGACTCTACCTCGAAGGCTTTTGATGCTGCGATGCCAGCCCCCCAGGCTCGAGAGTGGATCGTCGACAGTGGTGCCTCCCGGCATATGACTCCTTCATCAGTTGGTGTTGCCCAGTTGCGACCCTCGCGTGGGTAGATTCTCATCGGAGATAGCTCTTCGGTATCTATTGCAGGCCGGGGTGAGATGCAGCTTATTCTAGATGGACTTGGTGGTATCCATACCTCAGAGGTGTTGCATGCGCTAGGTTTAGGGTATCATCTACTTTCGGTTCATAAGATTTGTTCCCTTGGACTTTTGGTGGAGGTGAATTTGTTTCTAATGAGTTTGCTCGTTTTTGTGTAGATAAAGGTATTCGCCAGGAGTTTGCTCATACCAACACTCAAGAAAATGGCATTCTTGAACGGAAGAACCGAAGTGTGATCGAGATGGCGCGCACCATGATGGAGCACCGACAGACACCTCAATTTTTGTGGGCCGAGGCTATGGCTACTGCAGTTTACATCCTTAATCGATCCCCTAGTTCGGCCGTTGATGGAATGACACCTTTTGAGGCTTACTGTGGGACTAAGCCCGATGTTTGTTATTTTAGGGTTTTTGGGTGTGATGCCTATGTTCACATTCCCAAGGCTCATCGTGATAAAATTGAAGCAGCTTCCCGAAGACAGGTGTTTGTTGGCTACAGCTCTTAGTCCCAAGGCTATCGATTGTATGATCCCGTCAAGCGGGATATGTACACCAGTCGAGATGTGCGGTTCGTGGAGGTTCCGGCCATAGCAGCGGATGAGGAGCATCCCGTTCTTGGAGATCCCGGGGAGAGATGGGCTCTCGTGATAGCTCCTTTGGAGCCCACGCCTTTATGATACTTTTGCCCCCACTGCTCGTATGGCGACTATTCAAGCTGTTCTTGCCTTGGTTGACCATAGGAGATGGCCTGTCTATCAGTTGGATGTGAAGTCGGCCTTCCTCAATGGTGATTTGAAGGAGGAAATCTATGTCGAGGAGCCTTTTGGCTTTGGATCTTCAGATGGGAAAGTCTACAGGTTGAAGAAGGCCTTGTATGGCCTCAAGCAGGCTCCGCGTGCATGGAACGAGAAGATTGATTTGTTTCTTCAGTCACAGTTGGGATATCGGCGTTCCAAGGCCGATCCGCAGCTTTATGTACACACTTTCGAGGCTGGTTGTGTGCTTTGTGTTCCCTCAGGCTTGCTCCGCCCAGGCTCTGAGAGGGGGTGTTAGCGATCAGAGCCAATCGGACTGTACAGTCGCACTGCCACGTGGCAGTCCGACCTGCTTCGGTATAGTTGGCTGCATTTAATGCAGCCGACTTGCCTGTTTATTGTGCCCAGTTTTTGGCTATTTATAGCCGGGATTTCCAGCAATCTCCTACACACTTCTGTACGCAGGTTCCAGGCTGGAGATACGTGGAGATTCCGTCTTTGTTCGCAGATTTTAGACAGGAGATCGTGCAAACTGCAGCGGACTTCGAGGTGAACAGCAGGTTGCATCGTCGAGGTGGAGACACGCAGTCCAGCGCATTGCGCCCGTGTACATATCTGCATATCTTTGTATACAGCACACTTATACAGTAGATCTTCATCTTCCACTGTCTCTTTCTCTCTCTTCTCTTTGCATTCCCTCTCTCAGTCCTATGCTTCCGCACCGCTGCACTCTGACATGTTGTTCCTATCAATAGAACCATCTGACTTTCTTTTAATTTTGTAAACCCTTTTTGGTACCAATGGCACGCTTGCTGTGAGGCAGTCACATAGCTCCCAAGTGTCATTCTAATTGATGGAATCAATCTTTGCCTTCATTGTTTCCACCTAACGATCATCTGAGAAAACATCTTTATAACATAGAGGTTCTTGATTGCATGCTGTAGCCACCATTGCACATGCAAGAATATTACCTTGATCCTTGCAAGCAGAGGTTCGTGTGTGGGCAGCCAAAGGAAGAGGCTGTTTGCTGTCCTGAAGAGTGTCTAGCAGCCAGTGAGGGACTCTTTTAGGCTTGCTGAATTTCAGCCCTTCTATACTCCAATCGATCCAAAATAGGGGGCTGCTCTTAAGGCAAGGTATCATGATGTTGTTGTGGCTGTAATTCAAGCTGAATAGACTGCTGTAATGCATCTGTAGATGGTGGAAATGAAGGTTGAGAAGAAGGATTAGCCATAGAACCATTATGAAAAAGCGGTGTAAGCTATCAAAGATGTTTGAAGCATCAATAGTGGGCTGTTTTTGATAGTCCAACAAGGGATGGGAAGCATTTTCAGTAAAGATAATCTCTTTGTTGATAATAACCTTGTTTGTAGAGGGTTGATAAAGATTGTACCCTTTACTTTTAGGACTATATGCAATAAATATGCAGCGAACAGCCTTATAATCCAGCTTATGCCTTTTTTGAGAAGCCATATGAGCATAGGCCAATGATCCGAAAGTCTTCATATGAGAGAGAGAAGGCTTGGAGCCAGTTCATGCCTCATAAGGAGTGATGGTGCGTAAAGCTCTTGTGGAACACTTGTTAAAAAAATAAGCGGCACATAGGATAGCATTGAACCAAAAGAAATTAGGTGAATTCTTACTCTTCAGCATGCATCTTGCCATCTCCATGAGTGACCTATTCTTCAGCTTCGCTACTCCATTTTGTTGTGGGGAGCAAGGAACGGTGCATTGATGATGAATTTCTCGAGATGCAAGATATTTTGAAAGTTGTTTGAGAAGATATTCACCCCTTGTTGGTGTGAAGGGTCCAAATGTGAAAGCCGCTTTGGTTTTCCACCACAGGAATAAAAGTCTTGAAGCAAGAGAAAACTTTAGACTTAGATTTCAGCACATATACCCAGGTCAATCGGGATTTGTTATCTATGAAGGTGACAAAGTATAAAAGTCCACCAATGGATTTCGTCCACATAGGACACACACATCATTGTGAAGGAGATGCAAAATAGATGGCGAATGAACATGAGAATCCTTAGGAAAGGAGAAATGCATCAAGTAAACAACCTTCACAAATGTGATTTGATGGCAAGTGAATTTTTGGAAGATCTTTGACTATATCCTTTGACTGGAGCTTCATCAATGCTCGATAGTTTATGTGACCAAGCCTCTAATGCCATAAATGTGTATCATGAAAATATTCCTTTGTTAACAAGGCATTGTCAATAGGATTTTAGTGGCTTTTCTTCTCCGCGGTTACGGAAATTGATGTCAGTCTATAGTCTGCGTGTGATTCTTTGATTGTTGGAATTCGTCTTTGTCACAACGCAAGTGTGGACAGGGGCTTGCAGAGAGGTTAAAAGATGCACCACTGTTGAAATACCAATTAGAAGCTGAATGAGTAATAGAAAAACAAGCATCATGAATAGAAGGATTATATTGACATTGAATGAAAAAGGTATAATCCTTAAATTGCGAATAGTTTGCGGTCTCATGTGTAAGAGCAAGACCATACTTCTCCTTCTTTGATGCAATGTGCTTACGACATTTATTGATGTCCTGCCCTGCCTCCGGCAATAATTACACCTCTTAGCTTTGTTGATTGAACCCTTGGAGGGATTGGAAGAGGATGGACTAGCATGGAAGGGTGTCTTGGATATAGAAGGGGTGGAGGAAGAAGGATGACCAACAACCTTGTTTTTTAGCTTGGGTTTGGTTTTTCCATGATGATGGGTGGAAAATGTCTACTTGATTGCCATGGTATCATTGCGGTTGATACGGATTTGCTCCTCCTGTAACAAAACAGACACAAGCTGGTCGAAGCTGTAGGTAACTTGGCTGCCCATAGTTACCAACTGTAAGGTGATAGCAAAACCTTGATATGACTCTGGTAGACCATTGAGAGTGATGGAAACAAGTTAGTTTTTAAAAACTTCTCCATCAATATTTAATACTTGCTCAATAAGATCTTTTATGCTGGTGAGATAGGCATCCATATTACCTCCTTCATGCAAACGTCTTTTAGTTGGTTACGTAGGTAAGCAACGTGTGCTTCATTGTGCACTTGATATAATGATGCAAGCTTATCCCATGCTTCCTTGGATGTCTTGGATGATCGGATGTGTGGAATAATGGCTCTCTTTATGGATAAAGTAATTAGGGCATGTGCTTGGGCATCAGGGGCATCACATCGAATCTGATCTTGAGTGGGAGGTGTTGTCGAAGAAGAAGATGATTCAGCATTATGAGAGCCACCTCGCGTTGTGGAAGCCACCGGAATCCCACTCTTGTGTCTCAATCTTGAGCTGGTGTGATGATATTTTCATCTGTCCAATAGCACTACATATCCCATGAGAGAGGTCGATATTCATGTATGTTGGCCTAACAATGAATCCCTTTGTCGATGTGTGTAGGAAATGACATTGATACTGTTTCATCTTTGTAGCAAGGGGCTCTGTGGGATGCACCCATATATGGGTGATCCAAATTATACTTTGAGTGGTGGGAGTGCATCCATCTTTGATCCATGTGTCTTGAACGATGACTAGATCTTTCCATATGAGCAGTGTGTATCCCCACACTCTGTTAAGTGTTTAGAGGAAGTCAATGCCAATCATGGATGTCTATTTCTAGGGAGCTTTCATATTCTTTGTAAGCAAGTTATTGATTCAAAGAATACCTATGTGATCAGAGGTGGTACTCCAATCTCTACTCTAATAATCTCATGGGGTACATATGGTTTGCTTTGTATCTACTATTATGTGAGCAATCATAATCACTAATGGCCTCTCAATAATCTTCTAGATCATTTTGCAAAGATGTTGCTTGCATATTGGGGATCCATATATCAAGGCTACGCTAATCAATTTATCAAATAGCCATAATTTGGTTTGAGGTTCTTAGAATTGAGAATATGCACATTTTCCCTCAAATGTCCGAAGTGTTGCATAACCTCTATCCAACCTAGTAGTTGTTGCATGTTGGAATGAAAATATAGGTCTTGTAAATGTGACCATAAATATACATAGGATCTAATGCACTCAATGATATTTCCTCTAGGAGAATTGATGTCCTACTCGGTTTAGCCAAGCTTATGTGGTGTTGATTACCATCACCTTGGTCTTCCAAAGGTTTGTTATCAATTCTCTATCTATGCAAAATGCTTGCAATGCATCCATGTGTCCTTGCAATCCCTCAAGAGATTTTGTGATCAATACCACATTATGTGCATACAACAAGATGGGTATCAATATACTAACTAAGCTCACACTTGGTGCTTCTAACCTATCCACATAATCTGAGAGCTCATCAATATGAGAGAGAGAGAGAGAGAGAGAGAGAGAGAGAGAGAGAGAGAGAAGAAGAAGAAGAAGAAGAAGAAGAAGAAGAAGAAGAAGAAGAAGAAGAAAAAGAAGAAGAAGAGGAGGAGGAGGAGGAGGAGGAGGAGGAGAAGGACTGTTATCTTAACATTTACAAAAGGCCAAATTGTCCTATGAGACCAATTGTTACATTTGAAAAGTTAGGGGATTTTTGAAGTCCCAAAATAGATGTCATCTAATGCTATGACTAACTAAATGGAAATTAAACAGTAAGTAGTAAACAATTGTCAAGAAGTGAATTGGAGAGAGAGAAAGAGGAGAGAGAACTTTAGAAGAAAGAGATGGAGTGTAGAAGAGAGAGAAAGAGAGTGACGAGGAAAGAGAAAGACTAGAAATGGAGAGAGAAAGATTGAAAAGAAACAGAGAGATGACTAGAAGCCATGAAAGGACAGGAGGAGCTAGATAGAGATAAGTGACAAAGTTCTATTATTGTGTAAAATTTGATTACCTGTATATGTGTCGTTTATCCTTTTATATTCCCCTAATTCAATTCTTTACAACAATACATAGCTGATGAGTAGAAAATTATGTCGTCTAAGCCAGAGAGAGAAGAGAGCTACATTGTGAGAGAGAGAAACATGCGAGAGGCTTAAGAGAGACATTGGATGAGCTGTTAGGGTAACATGTGGAGACAGTTTAGAAAAGGCAGGAAAGTGATCATATTTGATCTTGGTTGGCAACTTTTGGTCTGCATAATAGACACTTGGGTGCAATCAAATGAGTTCATATGGGATCAAACGAGTTGTACTAGGTAGGGTAGATTGTATGCATTGACTTGTTCATCGGATGTGGAAAACACTTCGTGCAATTTGCACTTTGGGACAAGCGAGGCTAGTTTCAGTAGTACAATTTCGTTTTCCAACAGTAGCTCCAACATAGTTGATATTGACTAGTTTTCCATTGATGGTTTACATTTAGATTGCATTCTTGGTTTTATTGTTGCTGCTTTGAAGGCTTGAGTTTCAGCTTGGGAGACTCTACAAGGAGTTTTCCATGACCAAACAACTTTTTGAAGCTCATGTTGGCTTTAATATAGAGTCCTATGTTGAAGCAATAGTTTTTTTTGTCTCATATACTCTCAAATTCTGTGGAGGTTTCAGCTTGGATTTGAATGTAGATAACCTGTGTATGCTACTTCTTGAGCAAAATACTCTCTTGGTGGCTTCATGTATTGACATGGAGATATCGTTCCTTGTTCACAGGGATCTTTAATGGCCTTCTTGTTAAGGTTGCAAAATAAAAGCTGAGAGGGAGATTTAGAGCCTAGTTTTATGAGCTAGGTTGATAGATGTCTACTCTACATGCTTTTGGAACATCTTCAATGATGAGCAGTTTTTGGTGGTTCTACTATATCCTTGAGCTCTCTCTCTCTCTCTCTCTCATTATACTAGTTGAGATTTCAATTGATGACACTTGCCTAGAGTAAATTGAGCATGTCGTTCAGGATATGCAATCCTAGGTACAGAGGAGGACATATGAATACAGATTATGAGAGTTTATCGAGGATTGGTCTTATGGATTATACTTTAGATGTCGAGATGAACGTGTGTTCTTCAATGTAGATAATGTTAGGTAAGAGGGGAGACATGGATGCTCATTGGGAGAATACATTGAGGGTTGCTTTTATGGATAACACTTTAGATGACTTGATGATACATCATGGATTGATTTGAGCCATGAAGAGCCAGTGAGATAGAGTTAGAGCCATAGTGCTTGTGCCTTAGTCAACATCGATAAGCCTCTTTGATTTATGTATCCTAACCTTCCTCTTCTTTAGGCGCAGCGTCTTAGGTTAGATACGTTTTACGGACGTGGTGTTGAGACCTATCTTTGTATGGAGTGTAGAGAGGAGAGCATGCTACCTCATTCTCTTATGGAGTTAGATAATTTACTTCCAACTAGTTGAGCTTTATTTGCTTAATTTGTACTTTCTTCTTCTCGATCGTTGAGGTGGGTGGTTTTCATTTACAAGTACTTTTATTTTCAGAATTGGGCTCTAACTTACTGACTTGTTAGAGAGCTTGAATTTAAGCTAGAGTATAAGAAGGTGGTGGTTCTTACTCACAATCCTTGCATTTGGAACAAAATTGTCAAATGTAGTTATTGATGCTCAATTGCATTCTCTATTTATGGTATCTTTACTTTGTGGCCTTTCTTGATGGCTATCATTGTTCTTTCATTGGATTCTTTAAGAGCTTGTACTTATAGAGAGTAGTGTAGCTGAGTAGAGAGCTTTGTGGCTCTCTTGGCCTATATATACTTGAATGGACTTATTTATTCGTGTCACATAGAGGTCATTTCTCTTGTTGCATGTGGCGATTTAGAGAAGATGTTGAATACATGTTATCGTTTTTAGGGCTTATAATGATTTGCTTTAGAAGTTTTTTTTCAAAGTTTGTTCATGTTGATCAAGTATAGATAATCTCGTTTAAACCTACATGACTTATTTGAAAGTGACTTATCAATCCTAAGTGGATCTCTTTTAGAGATGGCGTTTTAGCTTCTATAAAAAATCTTGCTTTTTGAGTACCTCGTCCAAGATTTTAGAGGGATCTTAGTTATACATATAGTATGTCATCTCCTTGTTGTGAGCACTATCACTAAGTTAATGGGAGACATCATAGAGATTTAACATTTTTTGTCCATTTGGAATCATTGAGTTCATTGTAGCCAATTGAGTTGTGGTTGAGCATTGTAGTCTATTGGGACATTGTAAGCCCGATGTTAATCTATTTGAACATTGTTGGGTCCACTTGGAAAAATGCACTAAAGCGCAATAGATTAGTATTATTGTTGTGCAAGACTATATTGAGGCGAGTTGACAAAAACTGGGATTTTGATTGTTCTGTGTATTTTGAGTCAAAAATTACTCTGGGTAGTTGTTGAGAAGAATTATATCTTCTATTTATTGTGCGGCAGCCTTAGTTATGGACTTAAGGGGAATACCATCATATAAGAGGTGTGGATGGTATGACTTATTGTCTGCAATATTTTATTAGAGTTCGAGATTTGTTTTTTTTTCTATCTTAGGTCTTGTTAGTACTTCATTGAATATCATTCAATGAGTATGGATATGGATATGACTAAAGTTAAATGAGCCACCTAAGCTAGGTGTGATTATTAGATATTAGGTGTGTAAAGTATGTGGAGTAGAGGGTCATTGAGTTCACATTTCATGTCAAAAGAGAGGGGTTACCAATCAAATTTATGATCTAGTATTTTAATATCTATTAATCCACCTCATACTATTCTGTATGATTCATGTCCATCGTGTGATTATTGTCTCTTTTCAACAATGAAGATCTCAATTTGTAAGTCGGTTAGTTTTCTTTTTTGGGGGTGAATTCCTAGTATCAATATCCATATGGATGGATGAGGTACGCTAGTAGCCTTTCATAGACTTTCTTTCTCGAATTCAAGGAAGAGAAGTAGCATATGATTGTATTTTGAATGTGGACTGTTGTGGTGATTAACAATCTTGTTTTAATGGTGGTTGGGGATCTTGCTCGAGTAGCTAAGGTCATCAAAAGTATGTAGTATTACATATAAGTTTTCCTTTGGCTCCTAATTGCAAAGCCACATAAGAGACAAAAAGTACCAAGGGATGGTAATACACATCAATATAACAAGAAACAAGTCTGCTTGAAGAGATTCATAGATCAACATGAGATTACATAGAAACAGTCATATGATCGTTAGTTAGCTATCATGATTGCTGTTCACTATAGAGAGAAACTTGCCATAATCATAATTTTAATAAGCTATTATATTTTAAAATTGTCTTATAGTTACTTTAGATAAAATAATATTGAGGAGCATTTGCTAATGATGTTTGTCTATACTTGTAATATGGTTGTTTCTAGAAAAGTAATACTGGTATTTTTATTTTGCACATGCTAATCTTTTTTGCCTAAACCTAGGTGGTTTGATTTTGAGATACATCAGGATTTTAAACATATTTTGTTATTGGTTTTTTATAAAACTAAATTGGTGGATTACTTTTTCTTTTCGTATCTAAGTAGCTTAATAGAGAGTAATAATACAATAACATTATAATTACTGAACTTAAATAATTGAGTCTTGAGCAAAGTTGACTAATCTGAAATATTTTATCTTTTGATCTTTGTTTTGTGCTTTAGTAGAGAAGGGTTGAAGAGTATATCAAATCTAGCAATTGAGATGGAGAAAGCTATTGAAAGAGAAATATTTGTTAGATAAAAAGTTAAAGAGTTGAAAAAAAAACCGTCCCTCGTCGAGAAGGGAGAATAGTTGATATATTAATAAAATGGCCATGTTTTTCAAAGGATGTTATGGTATATTGAAAAGATATTCAGTCTTTATTAACAGATATTTCAATAGAGTAGCAAAACTTTTCTAAATGAGTTTACCATAAAAGAGATAACTTTCTAATTTGTGATGAAGTAGAGGTGAGAGAGGGGCTTGCTATGTTTCAATATTTCAGATTGTAAATATGACAGAGTAATCATTAGGTTTAGACATTCAAATTAATGTCACTTATTTTAATAAAGCTATCAAGTCTCAAGTGGATACGACAGACTTTGTGATTATAGCAAAGTGTCGATGAATATGAAGTTGTTGCTTTGCTAATAAAAGTGAATGGTCTACAACAGCTCATGTTGACTCTCAATGATCACATATTTTATATTTTTGAATCAACAAAGAGAGAAAATAACTAATTTTTATCATAGGTGTATTACTATATGATAGTAGAGGAAGTTCAATATGGTGTGATATGTACTAAGGAGTAATATATATATTTTTGAAGGAGTGCTAATCTGAGTGACAAGACATTCTATGCATCTAAAATCATAAATCATACAGATAGAAATCCAAGCATTCAACAATGCTACTTTTACATGCTTATTAAAGCAAAGGAAGGGAATATGTTGCTTATCTTCAAAGTTTCTCTTATTGAACTACCTCAGAAGTGAATCTCAGTGAGGAGCAATGAAAAGGGCAACACAATGGGAGGGTTTAATGTGAGAAGGAGAGGTATGGTTGACTGTGGAGAAAGAGTTAGTCTTAGTAACGTTAGTGCAGATTTTTCAATTAGGGTTATAATGGGATCGTACATCAAGATGTAGAAGTGAAGTGACTCGTTAATCTTGAGGAGTTTAATATGCAAGATGTGTGCCTTAGCAAAGTCATAAAGCTTTGACATAACTTGTATTGTTAGGGAGGGAAGAATAGGGGCCTTGATATATGTGTCAAGATATTTGAGTTCTTTGAAACATATGATCACTTGTTCTCCTTCAAGACTGAGGTTGATACTTATAAATACTTGTTGTCATTGCAAGGATTGACGATTTCTCACTTGATCTTCTATGGAATAATGTGGGGGCATTATATGGGCTTTTTGGCAAGAAAGAAGAGAAAAATATGAGTGCAATTGAATACTCATCTTTATAGGCTTCAGAGAGTTGTGGGTTGCATTTTGTAGTATTCATACCTACAATGTGCTACATAATGATGTGTATATCGATAACATTGTGGTCTCAAGTCCATATAATGACGTGTACTCATTGAAGATTGTTGATTTCGAGTGTAGTGTTCTAGATGTAGATGAATATGAGCTTACATGAAAGTAAGACAATGTGATTGGAAAAAAAGAAACAATGAATGTCTTGCTAAGGATTCTAAAAATTCTAGGTCAATTGAGTTCGATGTTAGTAAAGACTAGATGCTTCGTTTAGAATGTTGTATGATTGAAAGAAACACCCTTATATATGTATGTACATCTTGCATTTTGTTGTCAGGATTCAAGACATCGGTCACAATCCACCTTGAGCGTGGCCTTGCGCCTGGATAAGACCAACTGCAACTATTCTTTCTCTTATTTGTTCAATTGCTAGATTGTGGCTATCACATTCGTAGGAGGGATAGCATCTCCTTTCCAATTCCATGTATCACACAATGTCATCACATCCTTGCGGTGCATATCATGACTTAACTTTGTATTTACCACAGCAGGAATAAAACTGTTTGCATAAGACTGCCCATTTAGCGAAATATTGATATATATAGAAGGGTCACTCCTATCCCTCTCTGCATCTTTTCAGTGTAAACTTGATATTATTTTCCTCCACACGTTTACCAACTGCTATACAATCCTAGAATCCTTAATTTTCAAATTGTGGGATCCACTAAATAGAACATTAGACAAGTTATAATCACTCCATACTCTTCTATAAATCCTTGCCTTGGTAATCCAACTACTCATGATGCTGATTTGATGGGACTTCCTTCAGTATGGCTAAGGCCACGTACTGCCTTTTATCGAAATGGTTTTACCCTCATGTATCCTGTGTCCACTTGAGTTGTGACTTGTTTCTATACTTACATGGTTGGCCAATATTTTGCCTCTCTATAGCACGATAAAATCTTTTTAAAGGACTATCTCTGAACAATTATTTCCTCTAGTGCACAATTAATACTTTCGTTTCCTTTACCACAATGATTCTCAAAGGATCTGAATGTAAAGTAGCTCACAAAAATGCAAGCACTATCATTTGTATCTTAGGATGTGATATAATTTGATAAAGGAAGTATTTATGAAAATATAAAGTGACATTGATATTGTGAAAATTCCTTTTTTTTAATACTGACTATTTTTCTCAAAACACGATTTATAATCAACAAAGAATATAATTTCAATTTTAACTGTCAAACAATGATTATATCAATAATAGATTCAGAGTAAGCTTATGGCAAAAACCAATAATTCAACTCTATTTTAAGCCAATAAATCTAGTCTACTGTTTGTGAACAAATTGATATATTAGATACCTTGATACTCATTAAAGGAAACCATCAATAGGTCCCTTCTAGATATTTAGAAGTTTTAATCATATTTCCAATAAGCATTGTTTTAATGACATTTTCAATAAGCAATGTTTTAATCGTATTTTCAATAAGTAATGATTTTTTGCTGAACGTATGGTTAGCTCTTATTATTGGACATGACTTTTTGCTAAGAAATAACACAAGTGTAAAGCTTGATTTAGTAGACTTAAAAACAACGAATATTTAATTTTCTTGAGAGACTCAATACATAGAGACAACTAAAGCTAAGTAAATTTTGATTTGCAACCAACACTTATAAACCATGTCTCCTAACCTAAAGAAACGCAACTCAATCTCTCCATATCATAAAGATCATTCAAGCAATGGTAGAATTTTCGATTGAAGTTTTGAGAAAAATAAGTTTTTTAAAACAAGTTTCAATAACATGCATTAGTTTTATTACATAAAAACACCTCTTAATCCTTGGAACAAATCTAAGCAAAACATGTCGTAATATTTTTTAATTGAATCTTAGCAGCAAAATCTAAGATGTATACCTCTTAAACCTTATATATATATATAAGTGTGTTCTCTTCAATCAGGTAACATTCTAAACCAAACATCTAGTTTTTACTAATATTGAAGTTAGATAACTTGAGTTTTTTTGAATCCTTAGTAAGATATTCATTGTTTTTTTTCCTCCAAATTTTTTTGCAACACATTGTAGGTATGAATTTTAGCAAATGTAGTTGTAACTCTCGTGGAGCTCGTAAAGGTGGGTACTTAATCGAGCTCAAGCTGCTTTTTTGCACTTGTTTCTTGATAGCCAAGAAGCCTACAGAATGTCCCTATATTATTTCGTAGAAGATTAAGTGTAGAATTCTCAATCCTTGCAATGATAACAAGTATTTGTAGGTTCTCACCTCAATCTTTAAAGATGACAAATGATCGTATCTTTCAAGGAACTCAGATATCTTTACACAAATATTAAGGTTTCCTATTTTTTTTTTCCTAACAATGCAAGTTTTGCCATACTTTATGAATTTGTCGAGATACATTTTGTACATTAAACTCCTTGAGGTTAGCGAGTCACTTCACTTATATTTTGATGTACGGCCCTATTGTAACCTTGATTAGAAGATCTACCATTGTAACCTGTCCCTCTCACTTTAGATCATTCCATTATGTTGTCTATTTTACTATACGTCACTTAAATCCACTTTTGAGATGGTTTAGTGAGAGAAACTTGGGAGTGAGACACCATATCATCTTCCTTGGTCTTAGTAAGTATGTAAAGGTGGCACTATCGAAAGCTTGGGTTTCTATCTGTATAATTTATGGCTTTAGATGTATACAATGTCTTGTCACTATATATGTTGTTTCAAAAATTATATGTTGTTTTTTATTACACTATATTTAACTTCTTCTACTATTATATAATAGTATACATATGATAAGCCATTAGTTACTTTTTGCCTCTTGGTTGATTCAAAACTATCACATATATCATCATTGAGAGTCAACATGAGTTGCCATGGATTCTTTACTTCTATTGATAAGGTAATAATCTCATATTCGTCCACACTATTTGCTACAGTCACAAAGTATGCCATGTCTACTTGGGACTTGACAACTTTATTAGAAGAAGTGATATTAATTTGAATATCTAAACCTAATGATTCTATTGCCATGCTTACGATCTCAAATATTGACATGAACATGCTTCTTTTACCTCTGCTTTATCACAAATGAGAAAGTCACATATTTCATGATAAGCTTGTTTAGGGAAGTTTCTCTTGTCTTTTGGAATCTTTATCAATTGAGACTGAATATCTTTTCCGTATGCCATAACATCTTGTAAAAAACTTGGCCATTCTATTAATGTATTAGTTGTTATTCATTTTCTAATGGGGATAGTTTTTGTTTGATTCTTTTACTTTTCATCTGGTAAATATTTATCTTTCAATGGTTTTTTCATCTCAATTGAAAGATTTGATATGCTCTTCAATCCTTTTGTTGAAGTATAAAAGAAAGATCAAAAGATAAAAGATATTAGATTACTTAAGTTTTCTCAAGACTCAATTACTTAAGTTTAGTAATTATAATTTTGCTTATTATATTATTGTTCTTAGTTTAATTACTAAGGGAAAAAAAACAATCTACCAGTTTAGTTTTTTGAAAACTAATAGCAAAAGATGTTTCAAATCTTGATGTAATTCAAAACCAAGCCAATTAGGTTTAGACAAAAATTACTAGCATGTGTAAAATAAGAATGTCAATATTACTTTTTTAGAAGTAACCATAATATAAGTATAGACATACATCATTAGCAAATTCTTCTTGATGTTTTTTAATCCAAAGGAACTATATGACAATTTCAAAATATAATAGTTGCTTAGAATCATGATCGTGGCAAGTTTCTCAAATCAAAGAGGAGATGGCTTAACAGGTGCAATAATAGAAAAATTAAATATACAAGGAGATTACAATACACATCACCTCTTGGAAGGCAGACATTGAAGCCTCTCTCCAAGAGAGAAATAGGGTGATAGAAGAACTCTGGCACGAGATTAGGCATGAGATCACTCAATACTGGAACTCCCTTGACCTCCTTAAGAGGGAGGAGAAGTAAATCACCGAAGCAATGCCCAACATCATGCAAACTGAAATAGATGAGCTGAAGGCACACGAGGAAGGAGATCAATACATGGGCAACCATAGTGAAAAAAACACAAGCAGAGATGGCTGAAAACTCCAAATGGATTGAAGTGGCGAAGAAGACGCCAACAGTGAAAAAGGATCTTCTGAATGCAACACTTGAAGAGGAGAAGAGAAGGAAAATTAGAGCCATGTATGCCTAGGTGGTTGGGTGGAAAGAGTGAGCTAGCCCTCTACAAGATATCAAGAGCATATGCGAGCAAATGGAAGTGGAGGATCCCTCTAAGGTGGACAACGCATGGCATGTAGGAAAGGATCGAGAAAAGAGCAGATCCCTTATCATCAAATTTGTTGAGTCGAAGTCACGATGTGCTTGCCTCTCCAAAAGGAAGGCTCTCAAAGGAGACAAAGTATACCTTAAGGATAATCTCACACCGGCCCAAGTAGCCCACTGCAAGGAGTACATGCCGCAGATTATGGAGGTCCACAAAGCAAGAAAATGGGCAATATACAGAGATGGGTAGATCATTATCATAGTTAGGCACCAATGACGAGGTGTGTGTTGGGAATAAAGGGCCATCATGCCTTTTATATGTGCACGGGTGTGAACACACCACACCCTTAGTACATTTGTACTTTCATATATATCTATCCGAAACCTAAAGAGGTACACTAGTCTTTTGTACTGAACATGAGAGGTGTCGTGCTCACTCTCTCCTTTCTACTGCTCTCTACTCTGTGTGTGTTATTTGTCGCATTCACTCTTAGCTCCGTCAGGCTCCATCAAACTGGCATCAGAGTGCAAGGAGTGTATACTTCTTGAAGCTGGACAGTCATCAGCTGTCAGAGTCTGATACATGCAAAAGAGACGGCAGGGGCAACAATCACAGACCAGGCAGCAGGTTTGACAGTAGTAGGTAGGTCGTGGGCTGCAAGAAATAGTCGCAGGTAACCAAGTTGTAGTCGCAGGCGACCAGACTGCAAGCGAGGCGACCATGCATAGGAGAAATGGAGCACAGCTTGTGAAATAGGTTGCAAGCCACAACACGCGACAGGACGGGATGGGCTTCAACGGGCGCTCCAACGGAAGGGCAGTGACCTGTCCAACAGGTCACATGTGAGGGCTGTGACCAAGCGGGCCGTCACGAACCTGACGGTCAACTTTTTTTTTTTTTTTTTGAAATCTAAAAGAAAAAAAGGAGGTTTCCTTCCCTTGCCCTACCGGACGTTTGCGTGTACAAGCATAGAATACGAATATGTGCACATTTGCTCCTGAAAAATTGGGGCTTTTTCTAGATTTGGGGATTTTAATGCAGAATTGGATAATTTGACTCAAAAATGGCAAAATCAGTGCACATTTGCCCGTGAATTTTGGGGCTTTTCACATTTTAATGAAAATTTTTCAATTTCATTGAAATTTGTACACACCGGACCCGAGAAATTTGGGGATTTGTCCAGATTTGATGCAAGCAAGACACATTAGTGATATTTGTCTCAGAAATTGCAGGAATTTGTGGCATTTTGCCTCCGACATTTGGGGCTTTTTATGTACATGCAAGAATTGGGCTGAAATTTACCCAATTTCTCCACATTGATGCACATTGGACCCCGTGCAATTTGGGACTTTTGCTGTTTGGGCGAAATTTGTGCCCCGTTTGGTCATTTTATGTACATGCGGGTTTAATCCCATGCAATTTGGACATCGAGCACTTGGAAGAATTTGGGGGTTTTGCTGAAATTGCTCTATTTTGGCAAAATTGGCCTATTCTATGCATGTCAGAGACAATGCAGATGTATGGTTGATGCTTCGAGCACAAAAATTTTGGGGCTTTTGACTGTGCGTGTCAAATTTTGTGCCTGTGGGTGCATGTACAACAGAAATTGCAGCTAAAATTTGGGACTTCTCATGTAATGTGATGTATTTGTCCTTGGAATAGCTGTAATTAGTTGTGGAGTGTTGTAGCACAAGGTTTAGTGCTTCTGAAAATTGATTTGCAGATCTGAAATTTTTGCTTTTACGTGGTTATTTATTGTTGGTCGGTACTTGTTTGTACCTTGGTCACTTGTGCCACAGTTTGGGTCTGCAGTTACTGAATTTGTTGGTCCCATTTGGGCTGAAAATCATGGCTGGCAGTAGAATAGTGACAACAGTCATCTCATGCACATTAAGAAGCTTGAAGAAGCACATAACTTTGCAGTTTGGCAAAAACAGTGCTATAATATCTTGTTGCAGAAGAAGCAAGCAAGGCCGATTAAGACCAAAGGGGCAAAGCCCGCATATATGAAACAGGAAGATTGGGATGAGTTAAATGAGCTTGCATGCTCAACCATCGAGCTATCGATTTCTAATGCCTTACTGTTTAACATTGAATGTTTGGATTCTGCCTATGCTATTTGGATCCCATTGGAAGAACTATATGCCAAGAGGAGTGCTGCAAGCAAAGTTTACTGGCTGAAAAAGCGTATGGATTTGCGTATGAAAGAAGGTATAGCAATGTCTACTCACTTGAGTGAGTTTAACTCTATTTTCAGCTTGTTGGTTGCCTTGGAGTTCAAGATTGATGAACAATTTAAGGCTACGTTCTTGCTTTGCACTCTGCCACCGGAGAGTTGGAATACATTGAGGACTACTTTGGGCAATTCTAATGCGATGCTTTTGTTTGTTGATGTAGAGAGTGCTCTACTCATGGAAGAAATGAATCGGCAGAACAATGCATCCAATAAGTCTTCCAGTGCTTTGCATATTAGAGGCAGATCACAATAGAAAGCCAAATCTGATAGCAAGGGATGTAGTAAATCACGTGGTACGGATGTTGAATGCCATCATTGTGGCAAAAAGGGTCACTTTAAACGCGACTGTTACAAATGGAAGAAAGAGAAAGGAAAGGGCAAGAAGACATATGGTAGCAAGGAAGAGAAGAAAGAGAGTCAGCCTAAGAAGAGTAGTGTCAAAATTGAAAAGGTGAATGTGGTTACTTATGACAATGACAGTGGGAATGGCGTACTCTTTGTCTCTTTACACTTTAGTACACATGCTTGTTGATACAGATGATGACATGTACACTTGGATTCTAGATTCAGACGCTTCCTTTCATGTCACCTCTCATTGTGAGTGGTTTTTTGACTATACAGGGGATCGACATGGTGTTGTCCATCTTGGGGACAACTATGCATGTATTAGCAATGTGTAGTTGCAGTTTCAGCATGGTTCTGTCTTCACACTTCAGTATGTAGGGCATGTACCTCAGCTCAAGAATAGCTTGATTAGCATAGGGCAGCTAGATAACGATGGATTTTGCACCACCTTTAGTGATGGGAAATGGAAGATCTGTAAGGGATCTAGAGTGATTGCCAGAGGTTATAAAAGTGATACTTTGTATCCCCTCCATATATCTAGTGTGCATGACCATGTTGTTGCCGTGACCGAGCAACCAAGTGTTTCTATGTGGCATGGTTGGTTGGGACACATGAGTCAAACTGAAATGAAAGTGCTTTCTCATTTGGGTTACTTGCCTTGTCTTCATTATGTTGATTTTGAGCATTGTGATCATTGTGTTTATGGTAAACATGCACAAATGTCTCATAAGAAGTCTCTTTCACTGAAGTCTTCTCCTCTAGAGTTAGTACATTCCAATGTATGTCAGATGCTAGGGTTATCTTTAGAGGGGAAGAAATACTTTGTCACCTTTGTCGATGATGCTACACGGAAGCTATGGGTTTATCCTATTTGTAGCAAGGACAAAGTGCTTGACAAGTTTTGAAAGTTCTTGACATTGGTTGAAAATCAGACTGATAAAACACTTAAGTGTCTTCGCTCTGATAATGGGCGGGAATATATGTACAAAGCTGAAATACATATATCTATCCAACTCCCATCATCTGTCGGCAATGAGCAAACCGCTCTGTTGGAAGACCCTTCGTGAAGAGATCTGCAGGGTTATCATCTGTATGCACTTTGACAAGCTCAATGCTCTTGCTGTTAAGTACATCTAGTCGTCTTCTAGTCGTGTGCGCCTTTGGACGTCTGGTCGCGATTGCTATCCGTCACGTCTGTTGCGTGGCCTGGCAACTGTTGCTCCCGCTACCCACATGTCACGTCTGCTGGAGTTGCCTGTATTAGGCCGTTGCCTACTCGCCTAGCCTGTCACACGCCTGCTGTTACCGTGGCCAAGGCTGGACCGTCTGCAGCTCATGACTTGCTTGCTTGTCTTGTTCGAACTCCGAGAGGCACGAATGCCTCAACCGCAGCTCGGATACCAGTTCGTAGGGACCGGTTAGGTACGGAGATCGAGACAGACTGTCGTTACGCGCAGTGAGAGACAAAGAGATTGAGAGAGAGCAGAGTAGAGAGTGAGCATGTTTGTAGGTACAATGACAAGTGTGTACCTTTAGGTTTTTAGATAGATATATATGTGTAAGTACAAGTGCTAAGGGTGTGTTCATCCCTGAGCACATTTAAAAGGCACGAGGCCATGCATAGACGTTTCATAAGAAGTCTCTTTCGTTGAAGTCTTCTTCTCTAGAGTTAGTACATTCCGATGTATGTTAGATGCCAGGGTTATCTTTAGGGGGAAAGAAATACTCTGTCACCTTTGTCGATGATGCTACACGGAAGGTATGGGTTTATCCTATTCGTAGCAAGGACGAAGTGCTTGACAAGTTTTGAAAATTCTTGGCATTGGTTGAAAATCAGACTGATAAAACACTTAAGTGTCTTCACTCTGACAATGGTGGGGAATATGTGTTCAAGGTCTTTCAGGCATTTTGTGACAGCAAAGGGATAAAGAGGGAGCTCACTGCTCCTCATAATCCACCCCAAATGGAGTTGCAGAGCGTATGAATCGGACCATACAGTAAAGGTCTGTACAATGCTGTCACATATTGCTTTACCTCATGGTTTTTGGGCAGAAGCTGTTATGACAGCCGTACACTTGATTAATCGGTCACCAAACAGGTCTTTTGGGGGGGGGAGTGGGGAGTTCCCCAAGAAGCGTGGTTGGGCAAGCCACCTTCGTATGCACACTCGATCTTTCGGGAAGACTGCATGCACAAACTACCCGAAAGAACAGAGGAAGTCCGTAGGGTTGTATTTCGGAAAGAAATACCTTTTGGACAGCAAAATGTGCTCGCTGTACAGCAACAAATAGCTGCTATAAATGAACCTGCAAATGCAGAAAATAATGTTGGAAATGATGAGCCAGCCCTTGCCCATAATGATGAGCCACTTGATGTGCAAGAACATCCAGGACAACAAGCTGTTAATGCTGATTTGCAAGCTGAAATGCTAGGACAGCAAGCTAAAATGGAAATTTCCATGTCAAACAATATGGCTGATTATGTCACGTTGACAGACTGTGGTGACCCGTCTTGCTTCAAGGAAGCAATGGACAGACATGATAGCAAGAAATGGTATAAAGCTATGTTGTGAGAGATGGAATCTCTTGAGAAAAATGGCACTTGGGACTTCGTGCATGCCGAAAGGGCAGCAAATCCTTCCATGCAAATGGGTTTACAAGATGAAGGTCACTTTTGGTTCCTCGTCAAAGTACAAAGCAAGATTGGTTGCGAAGGGGTACAAGCAGGAACATGGAGTTGACTTTGATGAGATCTTTTCTCCTGTAGTCAAGATGAGTACATTGAGAACCATTTTGGGCTTGGTTGCAGTTGAAGATATGGAGCTCATACAGATGGATGTAAAGACTGCATTCTTACATGGTGATCTGTATGAAGATATATATATGTAGCAGCCTGAAGGGTTTGTGGCAAAAGGAAAAGAGAAGATGGTATGTAAACTCAAAAGGAGTTTGTATGGGTTGAAACAAGCACCTAGAGAATGATATCATAAGTTTGATACATTTGTGCAGTGTCAAGGTTTTCATAAAAGTCAAGTGGATCACTGCTTGTATACCAAAAAGGCAGCATATGGCAGCCTGATTATCTTGGTTCTATATGTTGATGATATGCTGATTGCTGACAGGGATACTCATGCCTTGGACTCACTAAGGCAAAGTCTTCATGGCAGCTTTGACATGAAGGATCTTGGTGATACAAATCACATTCTTGGCGTGCGAATACTCAGAGATAGGTCAAAAGGATTACTCGATCTATCTCAGTAGGAGTATATCTCTAAGGTTTTGTAGCATTTCATTATGGAGGCGGGGGAAAATAATTGGGGTTCCATTGCCTTCATATGTCAAACTTAGTGGAGAGGACAACCCTACATCTGATGATGAGAAGGTTGAAATGGCCAAGATACCATATACTTCAGCTATTGGCAGTTTGATGTATGCTATGGTTGCTACACGTCCTGACATTGTCTTTGCAGTGGGAGTGGTTAGCAGATACACGGCAAACCCTGGTAAAAAGCATTGGGAAGCAATGAAAGGTATTATGAGATACCTCAAAGGCACAAAGGATTTGTGCATCTGCTTTGGAAAGCAGAAGACATCTGTCATGTAGACTATGTTGGTCATATGGACTGTAGAAAGTCCACTTTTGGATATGTGTTTACCTTCACAAGAGGAGCAGTCTCTTGGATCTCCAAGTTATAAAAGTGTGTTGCATTGTCTACTACAGCTGCAGAGTATGTGGTTGCCACTGAGGCATGCCAGGAGGCTTTATGGCTTTCATGTCTGGTGGGAGAGCTTGGCATTACAGAGTTACGTGTTCTCCATTGTGATAGTCAGAGTGCTATCATGCTAGCACGGAATCCCGTCTTTCATGTAAAGACGAAGCACATACAGGTGAAGTATCACTTCATTAGAGATGTACTTGATAGCAAGAGCATTGAGCTTGTCAAAGTGCATACAGATGATAATCCTGCAGATCTTCTCAGGAAAGGTCTTCTAGCAGAGCTGTTTGCTCATTGCTGACAGATGATGGAAGTTGGATAGGTATATTTATTTCAGCTTTATACATACCTAGACTTAGCTGATTCTTTTCTCCTCTTAAGGCACATTGCCCTTAGGTGGGAGGTTGTTGGGAATAAAGGGCCATCGTGCCTTTTATATGTGTGCGGGTGTGAATACACCCTTAGCACATTTGTACTTTCATATATATCTATCTAAAACCTAAAGAGGTACACTAGTCTTTTGTACTGAACATTAGAGGTGTCGTGCTCACACTCCTTTCTACTGCTCTCTACTCTCTGTGTGTGTTATCCGTCTGTTCTCTCTCAGCTTCGTTAGGCTCCATCAGTGTGGGCTAATGGCATACTTGAAGTTCACATTGTGGAATTGTAATGGAGCCATGAGAACAGGATGCAAGGCTATTCCAAGAGACCTTCACTGATAAAGATATCATCCTATATACATACATAGGCACACTAGAGCTCGGTTTGCGCAATTGCCAAAGGTAAGAGAATATAAATGGGAGACAAGATGCCATCTTTGAGCCCGATCACAAGGGGGGACTAAAGGGTTGGGAGAAGTAGCTATGATGTATAGGGAGGAGCTACAATGTAAATGCCTCGAACAACGTAGTATGCTTAACAATTATGATATTCGCTTGTTTTCAAGATTTAATATAAAAGAGAATGAACACTTAAAGCTAAAAATGAAAATTACTCACAAAATTATAGCCATGAAAATGTAAAAGTAATGGAGACAAGATTGAGGGTTGAAGATGGGCAACCCCCCCCCGAAGGAATGTATTTCTGCTCAACCCAAGTCCCTTAGGGAAGAGCTCAGTTACAATCAACCTGAGAGTGAGAAAAAGGTAATTCTCACTCTCACAAGATCATGCAAAGATGTACAAACACACATGCATTATCTATTATTCAATGATAAGAACTGATTTCTTTACAGTATGAGAGAAGAAAAAGGGGAAATCAGCCTTTCTCCATCGTTGATCAGCAGTACATGGATAGGGCTTGCTTCTTGTTGCTAAAATGGAAGAAAAAGCTCGAGAAGGAGGTACTGTGATAAATTTACAGGCTTGCTGTCTTGTAAACAGCAGTGATAGAAGAGGGCATATGGAGGAATTTGATAATGGAGAAGTGGGGGATGATGATGGGGATGGATGGGGCCAGTTTTTGGCTATCTGTGGGTGCTGTACATGAGTTTACAGCAAAGAAAAATGATGATCAATGAAGAAAAACGAGCTCTTATTTATAGGAGAGGGGAGAGCTAGTACAAAAGGGGAAAGTGGAGTAGCACAAGACAAGTGTCCAGCCACATGTCATGAGATGTGACAAGTGGTGGGACACTTGGAAACTTGTGTGACAAGTGTCTTGACACTTGTCTATTCTCTATGGCTTTCCTTTTTGGGTTGAATACTGTCAAGAATAGAAACAACCAAATTTAGTAAGCACAATCAGAGTATAGAACTTACTATTTTGAGAATGACATCCCTATTTTTTAGGACTAGCATTTTTAGGCTAATTCGAGACTCCTAAAATTTAGGGACCTCCTAAAATTTAGGGACCCCCCCAATATGGGTATCATATGAAAGCTTTTTCCGTGTACATCGCAAAAATGGTATCCGAATTTTCATGTGACTTTCCTATGCAAAGAAATGTGCATTTCAAGCTTTTAGCCCACACATGCACATTATACAAGCATTTCATGATCATGCCATCTTGTTGATTGTAACTGTCTGTTCTGGTGGATGTAGCCCACACTTCAAGGCATCAATCCTTTCTGTGTGCGAGTCTAACCCTGATATGCGTGAGTTCTAGTCACAGGCGCCCAATCGGGTCATATTGGTGGAAGTGTGAACTATCTTTTCTCTAACCCACCGCGTGGGTCCACCATAACCTGTGACCACTCATCAGTGGCCAGCTCCAATGCACTTTTCTTTCTATCTAATTAGTGCAAAGGAAATAAATTTAATAAATCATTACATAGACAAATTAATGAAAAAGGATACAAATTCTGTTTCTATAGAGTTGTGACATACAACATGTGGTATAGGTCATGTAGAGAGATGAGAAGGCTTGCTTCATGTGGATTTGAATATATACAGATCACCCTCCTGATATACATATGGCAATGTGCTACTTTTCCCTAACACATTCTCCATTTGCATTGTAGGGGAGAGAGTCACCATATCTAGCATTATATGAGGACATTATACATTATTCCAGCATTGGAGATGTCTTGTTGGTAGGGGACTTCAATGCTTGTATAGCATAGAAATAGGTTCTCTTCTTCAAGAGTGAGGATCATACGTATAGAGAGAGAGGACCAGAGGAGATATGGCTTGGTCGGACATCACAAGACACAATTGAGTGTACAAATTATGACGACCATCTCCTAGCCTTGGGAGGTGCACATGGATTAGCTATCCTTAATGGCTTGGATCAAATGCTCTTAGATGCTTTTCACATAAGCATGCATCTAGACGTACAAAAGGATTCCTCTTTTGAGGATCCATTCAGAGACTAGGAGCAAGAACAGTGGACTATGTTCTAGGGTCCTTATCCCTCATCCTTGACATACGGTCCTTCAAGGTGTCCCTTCATCCCCTAGCAACAATAATTGACTATGCCTACCTACAGTTTACTATCACCTACAAATATGAGATGATCCCTCTAGTGAGCATTGACTCGAGATTCCCAAGGTACCACTTCTCCAGATTAACTCTGGGTGCTTACTTGGATCATATCTATTGGAGCTTATAGGAGATGGATTCTCACATGCCCTTGGAGGATTTTACAACACAGCTTGTAGGAGCACTTCACACCTCAACTGCTATGTGTTTTTCCCACACACACCGCAATACCACCCCCCAAAGCAAGAATGTCCCACAAAATAGCTAGTATGATGAGAAATGCAAGGATACTCGTCTTTGTCTCCAACAAGACGGAGCACGAGGGACCTATACACAAAGCTAGACACACTCCATCTTTCATTACCTAGTATGACGGAAGAAGAAGGCATTTCTATCTAGATTGGAGTACGAGTTTTATTAGCTATTCTTAGATACGATTGCAAGGAGGCATGGAAAGCATTCAAGGTGCCCCGAGCTGATACACTCATCACCTCCCTTGACATGTGGCATGCATATGCTACCTCATTATACCACGTACATGGGGTGCCTTGCTGTCCCAACCACTGTGGAGAGATCCACATCATCTACCTTCTTCAGCACAGTGATGGTTCATGATGCCATCGATCGACTCCAAAACGATCGTGCCCATGACCATGATGGACTAGTAGTAGAGCACCTATCACATGCCAGAGGCATTCTAGCACCCTTCTAGACCACCTATTCAACAAGCTTCTATGTGATGGCTTCCCTACTAGTTGGTCAACTAATGCTATAGTACCAATCCTGAAAGCTGGAGACCCCTCTGGTTCCTAAGAACTATTGGACGGTCATGGTTGGCTAAGCTTAATGGATTGATACTAGAGCATGATAGCTGAGTAAATGGCTAGAGAAGCACCAACTCTTGATCATATACTCACACTCCGAGCCATCATCAAGGAGAGCAGTGCACAAGGGAGGTGGGTATACTTCTACTTTGTGGATTTTTGTAAGGCCTTTGACACAGTAGCACGTGCTAGGCTCATGCAGAGACTATAAGAGTTGGAGGTCTCGTTGGAGATGAGATGGGGATATTAGCACTATGCGCGTCTGTTATAGGGCAAGTATGAGTACTGAGAGGGCTATAGGAGGAGATCATTAGCACCACTGGGGTGAAACAAGGATGCCCACTCTCATGTACTCTATTCGGCCTCTATATTGATGAGATATCAGACTGCATTAATGGACTTGGAGGGGAGGGAGCTAGCCTAGGGGGGACATTGATACCCATACTACTGTACGCCGATAACATAGTTCTTATCTCTAGCACATTGGAGGGATTGCATTGCCACAATCAAAATCAATTCTAACACTCATTTAAGCCATTGGTAAATGTGAAAAAAAATTAATTTACAAAAGGACCATCATTGGGTGCAATCTCCCTTTCCACATCCTCAAATCAATGTTAGAGGATGGTCAAAGCCATTGCTATTGTTGGTCCATGTAAGGGATGGTATGTAGTAACTCACACACCATGATATGTGCACAAAGAAACTTGATATATGTGTGTGAGAGAGAGAGAGAGAGAGAGAGAGAGAGAGAGAGAGAGAGAGAGAGAGAGAGAGAGAGAGAGAGAGAGAGAGAGAGAGAGAGAGAATAAAAAAACCGCATGGCCCGTTTAGGTGTGACGTCGGTTGCGGATGCTACCCTTGCCACTCGCAATGTCCTCGTATCATTTCGTACTGCTAGGAGACTTTTCAAGATCCCGCGCGGATACCGTGATTTATGGGGAAAGCTTTCGTCGGAGCTTCAGGGTAGGCAACCCTTTCCTGCCCTGACTGTGGATCGCCCTTGGCAGGACTGGGACCTTGCAGGCCGGTTGAGTCTGGAAAAGGCCTCTACTAATCAGGTGTATCATCTTCTCATTCAAGATCACCAATGGCTGGGTGAGAAAGCTAATACAGTTTGGGGACTGCGGAAATCGCTGTCATGGTGGCAGACAACGCTGATGGAGGGCTGGCTGAATAAGGCACCTTTCAAATGCAAGGTCTTTCTTTGGCGGGTAATGATTGGTGGTCTTCCTCTTGCCTCGGCCCTTGCTAAGCGTCGAATCTCGCATGGCAATTGTTTCTTCTGTATCACTACGGCGGAATCGGCTTGACATCGTTTTCTTTCTTGCCCGCTCGCCAAGAATATCTGGTCACTCTTGTCGCAAATTTGGGGCGCTGTGGTGGGGTCCTCACTAACTCCTTTCGACTGGGTTTTTGTGCGCCCGAAGTATCCCACACCGCCACAGTTGCATATGAAGATCTTATTTCACTTTTTCAGATACTGGGGATGCTGGCACATTTGGACCACCCGCAATGCTTTTCTCTTTGATTCGGCCTCTAATGTACCGAGACATATTGCCAGGCTTAAAGGGCTCTTGCATTGGCAGCTAGATCTCATCCGGCACTCCGACTTGCTCCCTCGGGAGGATTTGCATCCTTGGCATATGGCAATTGCCTCTGGGTCATTGCCATGATTGGTGTAACCTTTTTAGTGCATTACTACGGGGATTTCCCACACGTTGGCCTAGGGCCCTCGTGTCTCTTGTAATCAGAGAGAGAGAGAGAGAGAGAGAGAGAGAGAGACAGAGAGAACCTCTTCACATGATGGCTTAGTGTCATCGTGTATCTTGTAATCAAGTAATCTTGTATTTTTTTCGTAATTAATACAATTACCTTTTGCGAAAAAAAAAAGAGAGAATCAAAAAATTGCTTGAGCTTGTTTTTGCAGCTTGGGCTAAGTATAGATGCTACATTCTATCCGATGGATGAAGCCTCTACAAGAAAAGAGGGATTATCAATGGTTTTGGTTTTTGCCTACTCGGTACTTATTTTTCAGGAGTGGTGGATATGGGCAGAAGGAAGAAGCTAAGCCACAGGCTCCTTCATGTATTGGATTAACAGTATTGTCAGCTCATGAGTGAGTTTGGGTTGTGCTATGCATTCAAGTGTTATTTAGGTTTTGTTTAGTGATCATTGTGGTGATTATTTTAGCATTTTTATGCTAATTGACTAGCATTAAATGATGGCTAGTCAAACCACTTTGTTGCCACTATTTTGTCCTATTTATTTGGGCTCCTTCTCCACATTCAGTCATTCATCACTTGTAGATTCCAATGCATGCCCTATTGAAGAGGAGCGGGTGCCTGTGCCCACACAACCAGTGACTCACTATTGTATGCGATTGTCTCATATTCGGTATATGGATTCCATTTCTTGAGCACATCTCTGAATTCTTCTTTCCAGTGATCTCGTGTTTTCTCTTTTTTTTCTTTTCTATAATGTATTTTGTAGTTATTTCAACATTCTTTCATGCTTCCATTGTTGCATCCACTTCTAACTTGGTATCAAATTTTGAGATCTACGCTCTTGTTGCTATTTTTCTATTGATTACTGATCCTCTTTGTCTGCTATAGGTGGGTGACTGGTTTTAGGTACTTTTCAACTATTAGATATGTTGTTTTTTACTGCTGCAGCCATCATTGACTACATTTAATGCTCTTGCTGTCTGCATTTATAGATTTTCTGCCTTCTTTTAGGGCATGCACTGCAGTTAATGCTTCCTTTGCTGCATTTTTTATCTGCAGCATTTGCATTTTTAGCCCCTTGGGCTTGTGAAGGTTGGGCAATAGGATTCTTTGTCCATCTTTTCTTGGCTGATTCTTCCTGTTTTTTTGCAGATTTTGTGATCTGACACTGTGTGAATTCTGCTCAGTACAACTTGTGTTGTGCTTTAGCTGTATTCTCCTCCTCTTCCTTCCTTCCTTTATTTTCTTTCTCGATCCTATCTAGATGGCTTCCCCCTTGCTGTTCTACTAATGACAAACTCCACAACCATGAGTACCTAACATGGAGTGCTATTACGAAAGCATGGTTTGTGTAGAAGTGATTATGCTACATTGTTTTTGGAGCCTTTGAATGTTCTAAGTGTCCCACTCTTCTAGCTGATTCCTACAAGGACAACTATGAAGAATTTGTGCTTACATGGGATTCTGATGATGCCTTTGCATATTTTGTTCTTCCTCATCGTATCTCTAGAGAAGTTCTTCCGGCGGTTACCTTCTGTAGGACTACTTTGATGATATGGGCGAAGCTTCAGATGTTGTACAAGGCTCCCTTGACTATGCATGTAGTTACACTTTGTGGGGACCTCCAGCAGATGAAGTTTGAGCCAAAGGATACTATACAATCGTTCGTGCTTCATGTTACACAAGTACAAGATTAGCTTCAACACATGCAGTCCACCCTTCGAGAGGGTCATCTTGTAGGGACTATGCTCTACAAGCTTCCTTGGGAGTTTGATGGAGTGGCCAATGCTTTGCAGACCCAAACATCATCGACACCATTGATATTTACCAATTTGTCCTCCATGCTATTTGAGTATGAGATGTATTTGTGGTTACAAGGGCGGCTTCCATCTTAGTATGGTGGCTCCAATAAGACACTTACCATTTCAAAGAGAGAGAGAGAGAGAGAGAGAGAGAGAGAGAGAGAGAGAGAGAGAGAGAGAGAGAGAGAGAGAGAGAGAGAGAGAGAGAGAGAGGTGACTATGTTCAACATAACCAGGAAGCCTTCTTTGCCTCTGCTCCAGACGATGTTCTGGAAGCTACCGTCGAGCCAAAAACTGTCCTACGCTCCTTTTCGGTATTTTATGATCGCGCGGTGATACTCTTCTTCACTGGTCGCATCCCGCTGCTTTCCCGTATTCGCCAATGGCTGCAGAGTCTGCTACAAGGGGAATGTGTTGAAGAGATTTTTGTTGGATCCCGGGGTTTTTTTGAGGTCCTTTTGAAAACAGAGATGCACCGTGCTGCGCTTCTGTCTAAACTGCCTTTGTTTTTTGATCGTCGGTTGGTACATGTGGTTCCATGGCGCCCGATGGCAGACTTCCAGCGCCTCCTGCAACGTGAATGCCCTGTGTGGGTAGAAGTGGAAAATTGTCCGGCTGTTTATTGGCCGCTATTAAAGGACGCGATGGTCGCTGTGGGCACGGTTCTGGTCCCTCCCAGTCTCAGGGCGGTGAATCGCAACCGCTTGTGCATGTTATGGGATACCGCATGGAAACGGCCTGCATGGTTACGCCTCAATTGCTCTGGAATGCATCCGTTACACTTTCGTTTGAAATGGGGCAATTTTGCTTGCCATTGTTTTTCCTGTGGACAGTTGGGGCACTTTATGGCTGAATGCCCCGAGCAACAACACGTTTCGGATGCAGCTCATGTTGCTCCGCCCATGGAAGATATGGTGTGCGATGCCCAGTCGCTGGATCCTACCCACCCGCCCCAAGTTGTGGCCAAAGGTAAACAACAGGTTTCGGGACAGGATTCCCGTGCTACTGATTGGGTTGAAGTCCGTGCCAAAAAAGGCAACAGGATTGGTGCAGGCATGGACAGTATTGGGCCTACTACTTCACACGATTCCATGCGAACATATATGCGCAGGAAGGAAATGATGCCGTCCGAGCGTTCTGCTCCTGCTATGGTTTCTTCAGTTCCCCGTCATCAGCCCGCCAGAAAAATGTATTCGGATCGTCTCAAGGGTCCACCTGCACAGCTGGCTTTTGATACCAGAGGCAACGTCATTACTCCGTGGGACCGTCGCTACCCACGTTCCAACCCCAAGCAAGCAGATATGCCGTCAACTTCCAAATCTGGCCCTCAGAACTCTTTTGCGGTGTTGGCAGATTTCTTGGACGAGGGAGTTCTCGACATTCTCGCCGACAAAGTCAAATCGAGGCAAGCTGTGCCTCGTACCTAAGTGTGTTTTGTATACACATGAAAATAGCCACGTGAAACGTGCGAGGAATTTGTTCTCGTCACAAGCAACATGCCATGTGGACTGCATTGTATGAGAATCAGTGGGATGTCCTGTGTGCTGTTGAGCACAAGAGTCACAGTGACGCCGGTAAAGTGGTGGATTGCCATGGCTTTCGTTTGTTCTATGCAAGAACACAGGCCATGCATTATTCGGGTGTGCTCATGATTGTACATGCCAAATATCAGCCTGTTCTTATTAAAAATGATGTTCATGGCCGCTTTTTGGTGATTGAAATTTTATTCGAAGGGGAAATCCTATGGTTACTTGGCCTCTATGCTCCGAATGATTCGCTATCTCGCCGGGAGCTTTGGCAGACTTTGCAGACCTCCTTGTCACTTGGCAGACGCGGCTTCTTCATGGGGGATTTCAATATGTGTGTTGATTCTTCCCAGTCTACATCGGAGCACTCGGTCATGGATGCACCGGAAAGTCGTATGTGGCACGACTTGGCTCTTGCTGTTCTTAAGCAAGATCTTTGGTCCTGGCTACACCCGTCTTCTCCAGGCTATACTTTCCATTCGGCCCAGTATGCCACAACATGGTCGCGGTTGGACCGCATATATATCATGCATAATGATGATTTTCTGCCTGAGATGCTCGAAATAAAAGTGTTGCCGCAATTTGTCTTGTCGGACCATTTCCCTCTGCAGTTCGAGTTGCTTGCACAACCCATTGCCCCCTTCAAGCAATTTTTGGAGAGACTCCCTTTGCGTTTCAACTCCTCTTACTTAAAGCATACAATTTTTCAGGGCTATATGCAGCAATTGCTTGACAGATTTTCCTTGGACTTTTCCTCTCAGGGCACTGCGTCATTTGACCGATTGCTCTCTAATGTGCAGCGGGTTGCTCGGCAATATGGGATCTATCATGCCTCTCTTTGTCGGCGCCGTAGACAGGCAGCAGAGGACCTGCTGCTTTTGGTTCTCTCCTTGCTGATGGACACTCCGGATGATGCATTTCTGCTTACACTGGCCCTGCGGGTGGCCGATCTTCTTAAAGAATTCCAATTAAAATCATATCAACAGGCCAAATTGCAACATCTAACAGAGACTTTGCAAGCCTCTCCTACTCGAGAGAATTTGACCAGACTCGAGGATGCACAAGGCCACCTTATCCTGGATCCACAGACTATTGTGCATATGTGCAGCAATTATTTTCGTGACCTTCTCGGTTCCGCTTCTCTTCCTTCAGCCCAAATCACTCAGGCCCGTTCGGTCTTCTATGACCTGGTCCACAATCAGCTACCGCAGGACATGCAAGCTACTCTGGAGTCAGATATTGGTGAAGCAGAGGTTATGGATGTCTTGTTACACTTGCCCAAAGATAAAAGTCCCGGTTGGGATGGTCTCACCAATGAGTTCTTTGAAGCTTTTGCTACCCAACTAGCAAAACCTTTGCAGGCTCTGTTTCAGCAGGTGTGGGAAACAGGGATCATGCCTCCCTCATGGAGACAAGGACTTATTAAACTGCTTCCAAAAGTTCCTTCGCCGTCTAAGTTGACACACTGGCGCCCCATTTCTTTGATGGGTTCCATGTACAAAATCTTTTCCAAAGTAATGGCGAATCGGCTCCA